>NC_066887.1:1140846-1318895 GCF_022985175.1 Labeo rohita
AAATTAGCTCTTTTAAATCCCGGTTTGCCCAGGGAGGACCGCGCCACAACTGTGCACTCAAACGGGGAAGCTCGCTGGATCGCAAGGTGGCTCTTCTTGCCGTGACAACAGCAGCCCGCAGGATCTCGCTGGAGGCTGCCAAACGCTCTTTTAGATTAAGCTCTTTTAGTGTTGGCAGCACGCCAGCACAGAGAGAGCACAAACTCTTTCACAGGAACTCTTTTTTCTTGTCTTCAAGACTCGAGATGAGGCTCCGAAGCGAAAATCTGAATGAGTGGTTGCACGCCGCCATCTTATATACCCGTATGTACGGGGGAGTGGCATGCAAATACCACTCGCCAATGTTCATTGGCCTTTTGAATAAGGCTCAGAGATGACTGGACTCTCAAGTGAGTTCCCATATGTAACGTCGTAGTGAAACAACTGAAGGGGAACTAACAATGTGAAATATATACTGAATTTTTAATGTTAGTTAACAAATAGCTTTTGCTCCTTAAAATGTATTAGTAAATGTTAAGATTAACATTAATAAAGAAATTAAATGCTTAAACTTATTGGTTGTTAGTTAATTTTAACTAATGCATTTAAATAATGTTAATACTATTGTTAATAAATGAAATCTCTTGCTGTAATTTGTTGGCATCTTTCATAACTTGCAAAAGTGCATCAGAAAGTGCATAAAATTTGATGAAGCATCCACTTGCAATCAGGAGCCCTGAAGGGAAAAACCTTAAAGCTCTGTGCTTGTGGACTGAATGTCCCATCTTCAGGATGACTTACAAGTACTTTGAGGCTGGATCTGTTATGAGCCCCTGCTCTTTTCCAAAGATGTAAAGTATTTGAGTAAATGTAACTAATTATCTTTTCGGATACTTTGTAGTTTTACTGAGTATCTCAGTATTAGCAACTTTTGTTCTCACTACATTTTTGAATGAGTATCTGTACTCTTTACTCCACTATATTTTGAAATGAGTGTTGCAGTTACACTTTACATTTTGCATGGCACTGAGCTTTTTCTGCAGCAGTTTATTTCTGCTACAAAAGACATGACAGTGCCTATCACAGGGCACCGAAAGTACTGTATCTTGTGTGTTTTGCCCTTACTTACCCAAACAAGGCTACTTTACGTGAATGTGAGTTCCTTAGCAAGTAGTTGTGAATCACAGATTTTTTTATACATGATATGAGTACATGACCACAGCCAGCAATTAGGCCAAAATCAGCACATCCAGTGCAAAAGGCTTTGACGTTTTTAATTTTTACTCACATTGTTTTATCTATCCATTATACTGAACAGACCTTTTTGAAGGATGTTATTGTTTTTGCAATTTTGAGGTACTTATTTTGGTTTTAGAAAATAAACATGATTGCTCTACTCACAAATCAACCCTTTCTTTTCTTTTTTCTTTTCTTTTTTTTTTTTTGTTACATGTTCTCCGTGCCTTGTCTTGGATATTTATGTCACTTCCTGTCTCCTGTGGTATTTGTAGTCAGTTTGTAGTCCAATGTTTCCTGTCTTTTTTTGTTTATTGTTTGTTGTAGTTTTTTTCTATTAAATGCCTGCACATGGACCCTTGCCTCTGCCTGTTTGTTACAGTTGTTACATGTTACAGTTTTTTTTTACTGGCATGACTCTTTGACTAGTGCATTTTTGAGCCTATTTGTTGATAAATAAAATACTTAAGTACTGTTAAAATCAGACACTCTTACTCTTACACTTTTACTCAAGAAGTTTTGGGATTGTAACGTGTAGTGGAGTAATTTTCACTGTATGGTATCTGTACTTCTTACTTAAGTATGGTTTTCAGGTTCTCTTTACACTTCTGCTCTTTTCTTTCTTGTTCTCCCTTCCTCTCGAGCACAGTTGGCAATTGGATGAGGGTGGAGGCTAATTACTGCTACCACCTGAGATCTCTGCTTATTTAAAAGCTGTTGTTGACACTTCACAGTGGTCTGTTCCAGGAAACCTGTTGCGGGTTGTTTTATTGTTTGTGTTACTATTGTTACATGATGGTGAGCTGCTCTGGTTTGTTTAGTTAAATAAGAATAGATAGAACGCATAGGTAAGTAAACACTCCCCGAAGACTCTATTGTGTTTGTTATTTTCTCCAGAAGGTGTTCACGCTGTGGGAGTTGTAGTTTAGATTAGTTAGCTCTCCAGTCCTCATTTAAAGGCATAGTTTACTCACCCTCCACTTGTTTATGCATGGATGGAACATCTGAAGCTCCCTGATTGCCATGTGACACACATTAAGTGCTAGTCATGAAGCGTCTCTTCATCTCTACATTTTTTTTTTTCAGTGTGACTGCCATAGGTTGCCACTTATGCACAGACAATAAGAACAAGCACACCCTTGCACTGACAGATGCTTCACCTCTAAATTGTGTTTAAACTTCAAGCATTTTCTCCACAAATGCCCACATCAAAAAATGTCCCCCCACCATATTTTGTTGCACTTTCTTTTTTTGAGATCCTTCCTGCTATGGATATATGTGACCCTCAACCACAAAACCAGTCGTAAGGGTCTTTTTTTTTGAGAATGATGCATCATCTGAAAGGTGAATAAATAAGCTTTCCATTGACATATGGTTAGGATAGGACAATATTTGGCCGAGATACAACTATTTGAAAATCTGGAATCAGAAGATGCAATAAAACAACATCATCAACAACAACAAAAAAAAAACAGTGCATATTACTAATTCTTAGCAATGCATATTAATAATAAAAAATTAGGCTTTGATATATTTACAGCAGGAAAGGGGTCATCGGACACCTATTTTTCACAAGTCGATATGATTCTTTATGGTCTTAATGAAAAGTCTATAATATATGGTTGTGTAAAACAACACCCTTTTTACCTTGTCAAAATGAGCTCTGCAAAAATCATCTCATTCTGGTCGAGGCTGCTTTAAATGCAAATGAGCTTTGTTCGCCCACCCCTCTTTTCTCTCTGTGGAGTGACAAGCTGCTCGGAGAGATTGTTTACTTTAGCTGCATTTAGCCGCTAAACTTGCTAACTAGCACATTGTTAGGAAAGGCGATCGCAAAGATTCATAAAAAAAAAAAAACTCACTTCTGCTGTAGGCGAAGCTGGATTATGAATGATTTGCGCAAACATAGATGGATATATGTAGATCGGGAGGTGCATTCCATTCACAAACAAACATAATCTACTTCATCTTCAGTGGCTAAGATTTCGAGAATAAATGACAGCCACTATGTTCATTATTACATCCAACAACACAACACCTCAATCACTCAATCGGAGATATTCTTGTCTAACTTACATCCCTGCTCTGGCATTGAAACAAAGAGGACGGACTGTGACAACTGGCCTGAGGTAAAGACGCTCATGTCAATCAACTATCGTGGGAGCGGCCTCTGTGGGTGTGACGCACAACGACAGGCATCTGAGAACGGCTCGATTTGAAAAAGGGGATATTATTTTTACAGATTAATTAAAAACCACTGCATGGACTTTTATCATTATAAGGTAGATTTGTACATACACTGCCAACACACATTAATGTTCAAACAACATGTAAAAGTGAACTCCGATGACCCCTTTAAATATCTTTATGCAACATGATCTTTAATGATTTTTGACATAAAAGAAAAATCAATAATTTTGACCCATACAATGTATTGTTGGCTAAACTGGTTTTGTAGTCCAGGGTCACATATATAAAAATAAATTGTCTTTACCTTCAACACAGAGCCATTCACAAGCCACAGGATCAATAAAAATCTGCTCAATCACTGACACATTCACATTCGGAATAGAACACATTCACAAGTTTTGTTTCCCAAATTGAATTGTAGATAAACATCCACCTCATCAGGTGCTCTTTTTGTTTAAAAAAGATGTCCTGTTACTATTTGTATTTTACTATTTTATTTAAAAGTACACTTTAAAGTACTAATTATAGAAACAATTTCAAATAGTTTACTTAAGTGAAAATAGATGTAATGCTTTTGGACACTTAATTGTATGGTAATCATAATTGAATGAAAATGTACACTTTTTTGAATATCAGCATAAATCCTTATCATTTTTGGTGCAAATACATTAAAGTAACTTGACAGTATCATTGAAGAGCAGCAATAATAATTTTCATTTTGATTACATAATAATGGTAATATATGCATGTCAAAGTCAGACATGCCCCTTTGCCAGCTGTGATGCCTGGTTACTGGTTTAAGCTTGGCCCAGGTTTTTAAAAGATTTTTGGGTCAGCACACCTTAATAGCTTCAACAATTGATTGTCAATTAAGTTTAAAATACAATAAATTTAGGCCCAGATTATGCAGAGCTGTAATAGCTGCTAATGCTGGATATTTTGAAAATTTAAGTTTTTTTCTATGTATAAACTGTTTATGTAATAAAATATGTTTTCATAGTTTGTGTTGTCCCTTATCAGTGCAAAATTATCACAAATTAAAAAGGATTCATGCCAGTATTGTCCAAAACCCCTCTTTTCTAGGGCGTTTCCAAACTTTTGGAGGGCAGTGTGTATTATTAGGTTTTCTAAAAAAGAAGTTGTATAATGCTGACAAGAACAAGATCTTTTCACTTTTAATCTAACTTAAAAGTATATTTAACATAATACTAAATTATTAATGTTTTTGAAGAGTAACTTTAAATGAGTGTTAGATGAAGGTAATCTAAATGTAAACATAAGGAAATGCACAATTAAATAGTAAATACTGGATGTTATATACACAATAATAATGATAATAAAATAAAATCTCTAGTATTACCCACTTTTTCCTTAAACTTTTCATTTGAAATGCAACAGTAATTGGCTCAAGCAGTATCACTCTAAAAGCCATTCCAGCGAAAAAAAAAAAAAAAAAAAAAAAAACCTCTTCATTTGCCATCATTTACCTGCCTACTATAACCGCTTTCATTATATGAGTTACATTAAACGTGAATGACCTTAGCAGAATCCCCCGGGAACATGAACAAGAATGCATGCTGTAACTTTTCATTACATACTAATTTAAGAGTTATATTAAACATAAATGACCCGGGAACAATACAAGCACCAGGTTATTAAAGCAGCAAGCTTATAATTGTTCGCTTATCAATCCTAGCTTCACCAACTGAGAGGTTTCTCAGCTTTTCTCATGGATTATAGCACAATGAGCTGACAGTGACTTCACCTGTGCCCTGATCTTTATTAGACACTAGAAGACGGGGAGAAGGTTAATACAACTAAAACTACAATTATCACACACTAGGGATGGGCGATATGGGCTTAAAAAAAAATATCACAATAATTTCTGGTATTTATTGCGATAACAATATCGATGACGATAATTCAGGGAAGTCCTGTTTCTTTAGAGGAAAGTATTTTCTTTCCTATTTTTACCCAAAATAGGGTGTTGTGAGAATTACTGAGTACACACATAATGTAATGACTGTTTAATTCACTTAAATTGTTTGTTCTTTCTGTACTGGAAGCTCCTAACATTAAGACAAATTCCTTGTGTGTGAAACACACTTGGCAATAAAGCTCTTTCTGATTCAGAAGCCGGAGGGTGCCCTTGCGCAGAAACTCCACATATGCTTCATAGCAGAAGTAGGGGAGCGCGGGGCACTACCTAAACTTTTTAAATTTCTCAGTTTGTGTGAATCCACGTGGGGTTCAGAATATATATTTTTTTTATCCACGTTAATTTCACACTTGTCTTGTACAAATATGTCGCTTTGTTTCATAATTACAGTGTATACGTTATCCGTTATTTACTTCAAAAGAAAGAAAGTGAAAAGTGACAACATGCCCCGTATGTGGGGTACATTGCTAGCTATGCTAATTATGGTCCTATTTGTTCTCTGTTTCTGCCATGGGATTGACATCCCGTGGTAACTAGGAATTCACAAGCTTCAGTCTGGATCCAGAACACTTAAAAAGAGATGATACCAACCCCTAACAGGACTTCAGATGATGCCAACCCTGAAACCACATACACCACTACCGCATTTTGCTACTAATTTATAGTGTTCTTTGTCTGTTTGATTACATCATTAATTGATTTTTGCCATACATCTCTGCCATATGTACATCAACTTGACATAGTCAACACTAGTAAGCTACTACTACATATACTGTAAAAACTTTAATTTGCTGTAAAGTTGCTTTGCAACAATATGTATTGTGAAAGGCGATATACAAATAAATTTGAATTGAACTGAATTTGAACATTGTAACATGTGAGGGGCACGTTGTAACATGACCATAAGACAGCTTAAAATGTTATCTGATTGAATGAAAAAAAAAAAAAAATTAATAATAATAATACACTACAAACTAAAATATTTTGTCAATAAAATAAAATGATTAACTTCTTCAAATAGAATAATGCAGTTTTTTAAAAATTAAAAAAAATCTAATTTTTGAGGTTCACATTGAACACATGGCAACCATGCGTGGGACGGCCCTGATCACAAAATACAGCTATACAGTATAGCTCAAAACAATGTGTACAAATAGATGAAACACATACAGACATTCAAAAAAAAAACAAAAAAAAAAACACAACTTTATAATGTGAATTAACCGTAAAACGAACAGCAAATTACTGTGATGTTAATATTATTCTGCAGTTCATTCACAGTCATTTGTAAGAAAATGACCCAGCATGTATTGATTTCACAGTAAATGTCTGACTACAGTAACTTATTGTCTTGCTTGCTTCCTGTGTTACATGTATGTTTCATAATCTGAGAATTTGGTTTTTGAGGATGTTATGACGAAAAATTGTACTTGCACATAAAATACATAAAATACATTGTATCTTTTTAGTTCATCAGCATTTTATTATTTAATTTATTATTTGCATTATTTTATTGTATATCACCCCCCCTCAACATATATATATATATATATATATATATATATATATAATATATATATATATTTTTTTTAATAAAGACGTAGCTTAAGGGTATCAGTAGTATTAAAATCATATATTCAATACAAATAAATTGCACTGTCAAAGTGTAGTTTTTAGTTTTGAATGAAAGTCACCAGGTTCACTTTTATAAAAGTACTTTAGCACATGTCAGCATGACATCACATCAAGCCAGACAGCATTTCTAAGCAGCATGTACCTGACAGGATGCAGTGCTTCACAAAGGCAAGTCACACTAAAAAGATTCATTCAAAAATACTTGTAAGTATTGCACCGTTGATATACCCTGAAAAAGATTCTACCTAATACCTAAACTTAACAACTACATTACTAACTATTAATAAGCAGCAAATTAGGAGTTTATTGAAGCAAAAGTCATAGTTAATGGTTTATTAATAGCGAGAATTCAACCTTAAAATAAAGTGTGACCACATATTATTATTCTGTGACAACTTATTTAAATTATGTGATGTTTCTTTTGTAAGCTGTGTGCATTTTGAGCCTCTTTTTAGAAAACAAAAATGGTTTTATCTACAGAAGTTCCTGGAATGCAAAAACATTGAAGCTTAATGTCTCAGAAGTGCTCAGAATGCAGACAGAACCTTATAATTCTAAGGTGATGATACTGGCTGTTTATTAGTACTTATAAAGCACATATTCTGCATGACCATATTCTACATCTCTAGTCATACCCAATACCTAAACTTTTTGTTTATTGAGGCAATAAACGCTGTGTTAATGGTTTGTTAAAAGTGAGAACTGGACCTTAAAATAAAGTGTGACCAAGTGCTTTCTCAATTTAATATTTTTCAGTATGGTTCAATGCATTTTCCCATCTCTGGTGTGCAGGTCCAACTACTTTGTACACTCCCTCCCTAGACCTGTTGGGACTGAATTCCGCATTGTGCCTCATCACTGCCAGCAATGTCCGCTGCGACACCCCGGCTTTCCCTTCATGACCCTGCCTGCAGGGCGCTGATCGAAGGGACACTGCGGCTCTGATCCAAGGTAGGACAGTCACTCCGTGACACCTTCTAGTGCAAACTGCTTATCTAAAGGCCTCTCTCTTGGCACTAATAGCCTGCAACTTTCCTTATTAGACCCTTGGCCTGCAGCAGTGCATTTGTCCCGATGATTAGAATGCGAGCGTTCAACCTCCCCTTAAACTCTTCTGCGTGTTCTGAGTTTAAGAATGGTGCCAGCTCTGTGAGAGCAGGCTGAAGCAATGCACAGTCGCCAATACTATTAATCTCTTCCCCCTACAGGGCGAGGTTCATTAAGAAGCTATTGCCATAATAGCTAGAGGGCACACACTAGTTTAACCAACCAAAGGCAGGGCAGCCGGAGCCAGATCGATCCATCAGGTGCCATTGGGAGGATCCACAAGCCCACAGCAGTTGTTTTGCAGGACCAGAGGACCACAGGGACCCGCAGGGGCAAAAGAACTGAAGCCTCATTTCTTCTGGAGGGTCCATAGCTTAAAATGGTGCCACAATGAGGGCTATATCAGGTAATGGGCAGGGAAAATACATGTCAGGCAAATGGCAAGGAATTAATCCGGTAATGTGAATGCCTCTGTGACAAATGCCTGCAGCAGTCCTGACTGGGGTAAGTAATTGTGCCCAAATGAACATGTCAGGCTATTTGGAAAACATATTGCTGGAGCTGCTATCGGTTGCAGTGAGAAGATGGAATAATGCTGTGGGACAAATGAGTTCAGTGGTCATTACACCTGTAATGTGTCACCTCTGCTTTAATGGCAAGTTATGACCTACTTGAATTATACTGTATGCGGAATATTTAATATCCGGAAATGTATATGGAACAGCCTTGTAACTCACATTTCAGGAACTAAGTAAACTTAATTTCAAAAGCATCAATGAACGATCAGACTACTTAATAACATCACGTCTCACTGGTCCTTGTGTAATGACATCAGAATGTTGAGTCACATGACATGCAAGAAGCAAAGTGGTTTCAGCTGCATCTCATATCGTAGGCAAAAACAGTATGGCAAATAAGTAGTTTGCCCAAATTCACACTATTCATAACAGAACTGATGCTGCTAGGTCACATGACAACATGACAAATGTGGTATGTCTGGGTTAAATTCATGTTACACTTCATACAGTATAAAATGCATTTTTAACAGTCTGAAATTAATTACATACTCAAAAGAAATACGTACTTACATGCAAACTACACAGCCTTCATATAATAGATGTGTCTCTATATTTCAATTTGGGCTCCGAATACAGTGGATCAACAGTTGATCAATGATTTGATTTCATTTGAGTGAAAAAAAAAAAAAAATAATAATTTTTTTTTGCATTTCTTTAACATGAAGTTAACAAGTTAACTAAAGTTCGGGAGCAAGGCCATGCCTTGACCAATCAGCTTATTCCCTGTCTACATATTTATACTGATCCAACTGTCTCAGTTTCTTGACCCCTCCTAAACTCATCCCTTATACAGGTAAACTGTAATTTGGTAAACTATTTCTCTTTTTCTTTGCTATACTAGTTTCTTCTGGGAAAGCTTTCCACTAGAAGTAAGAACACTTGACTTCTCCAAAGAACACTGCGTCTCTACTAAAAACATTGCAAAATTGCTCTGTATGAGCAACCTGGCACAGCAACAATGAATTGACCAAAAATTGAGGAAGTGTCTGGAAAACCTGGTTGGAGAAAAAAAAAAAAAACAAGAAAGAAAGAAAGATAATTTTCAATTCTATCCCACTAATTCCACAGAAATCACATACATTTATATACATTTTGCTCATGGTTTGCATGTTGTGCTAAATTTAGTTCAGTCATGACCATGTAAATTAGCAGGTTAAAGGGGTCATTGGATGCCCATTTTCCACAAGTTGATATGATTCTTTAGGGACTACATGAAAAATAACTATAATCGGGGTCGTCAACTGGCACTCCGATCCGAATCCGGACCACAAGATGCATCCATGCGGATCATGAAGGCTTTTGTCTTAATGAAATAAAAAAAAAATACCAAACTCTAATTTCTAAAAAAATAAAATTGATATTTAGCACAGCAAGGTCAGCGCTTGTGTGCCATGCGTGCAGTGATGAGAGCAGAGAGTGGCGCGCCAGAAAATGAAAGTAAAAATTGACCGCTTTCAGCATCTGACGCTGCATTAATTGCGCATATTCTCTGAGAGACGACGAGAGACGAATCTACTTCATATGCAGATATTAATTCGCCCCCCCTAATATTTCTCTTGTGGCCCGAACATAGTGGGGAAAAAATTATTAGAAGCGTTTTTTGTGTTAGGTTGTTTTTGAAAGTGCTTGAAAATGAAGCTCTTAATTTCCATTGATGACTGCAGTGTTAAACACACAGAGTTGAAGGCTAAATGCGAACTGGTGGATTGAAAAGAAGATAATGTGTTATAAAAATGTAGGGGAGAGCAGGGACAAAAGTAACATGGGACAAAACTAACAAAGCTATTCCGGAAAGCAGTTTTCAAATACAATAAGTAAATTATGGAGGCAGTAATTTTTTCAAATTAGTTTTGTTGTGTTTCTCATTTTATGTGTCACAGTAATGATCAATTTACATGTTATTTAGCGCTGTAATACATCCTGAAGTTTGGCTATTCAAAGTTTTTCCGTATAGAAGTACATCAGGTTTAAATGTCAGGAGTTCCTGTCGGGACAAAAGTAACACTTGTTACTTTTGTCCTCCTAAATGACAACAAGTGTTTCTTTTGTCCCCGACAGGCTAATTGGGTTACTTTCTGTGTCTTGCATCATTTATTAAAATGTTTATTCTAAATGTTTATGTTGTATTATACCAAAAGAATATGTCAAGAGTGAGGGTCAGAAAGACAGACGGAGGTCTGATTTAGCCAGAGGGCGTTTCTGGACAGAAGCCAATCTGTCAGGAATATCAGTCTCAGGGCTGTTGCTACATCGCATTTACCTTAGTCATATTTAGGTTTTAGCCATACCTTAGCTTTTCCACCTCCACCTATGGATTTGCGGTGTTTTCAGATGTTTTTAATGCACAATTTGAGTTTATGCATACAAACAACTGGATGGAAACATGATTATGCCTACTGTTAAACTATGTTGAGAATTTAGTTTATGCTAATTTAATAACATTTTTATATTGTTCATTCTGTTAAAAAAAATGTTTTATAAAAATAAATTGAATAAATAAATAAATAAATTAATTAATTCAAATTTGTACACTCAGGTTTTGAAACATTTGATGAAACCTAAATTTAAAAGGAAAATGTAATAATTTTTTTGCAAAGATTAAGGACAAAATATGTTTGCAGTTACATATTAACAAGGTCATAGTCATGTATATATTTTTTTAAAAAACAAACAAGTAACACAAAAAATCTAGCTTGTATTGTTGTGTTACTTTTGACCCAACCCAACGGGGTTGAAAGTAACAATGTGCAACTTATGTTCAAACTGAAATTATACTGAAGTCTTTCTACATTTTTACAAAATACCACCTGGTATTACTAGACCACACTTCTGAGTTATAGGCCACAGCAAAAAATATATCTCTGTCTACAACCTTATCTTTTTAAATTATGTTTTTCTGAAAAATGGTACTTTCGTCCCCACTCTCCCCTAAACAATTAAGGCAGTAAAACATGTTCATGTTATTTAATTAATATGATACTTAACTGATAATAATCGTTTAAATTAATATAAGAAATAATACTATTGAATCTTAAAGGCTGAAATGTTAAAGGAGAAGTCCACTTCCAGAACAACAATTTACAAATAATTTACTCACCCTCTTGTCATCCAAGATGTTCATGTCTTTCTGTCTTCAGTCGTAAAGAAAGTTTTTGAGGAAAGCATTTCAGGATTTTTCTGCATATAATGGACTTAATTGGTTGCCGATTTTGAACTTCCAAAATGTAGTTTAAATGCAGCTTCAAAGGGCTCTAAACAATCCCAGCTGAGGAAGAAGGGTCTTATCTAGCGAAACGATCGGTCATTGTTTTCGAAAAATAAAAATGTCTATACTTTTTAAGCACAAAAGTTTGTGTAGCACAGGCTCTGGGATGTGCGTTCTTGACGAATTTGTTCATTTTAAATGAAACTTTAATGTGACTCGGGAAGAATGCGTCATCTCAGGGAGTGATTTGTTCAGTTGTGCATGCGCAACATCCTATTAGGTTCTGTACTGGAATTAATTCACCTGTTTCGAGTCTTCAGGTTTTTCAAGTATTTCGTTCATCTTATGGGGCTGTCACGTGATGCTGATTTTGCTACAATGAACAAAATGACTTGAAAAAAAGATTTGTTCATTTTGCTGAACGAGACTCAAAGGTTCTGAACTTCCCATCACTACTATGAATCACATCTTCGAATCACCACAAGTTCATCGTCTGTGTACTCCGGCTCAAAAAGGTAGAGTATGTCAAAAAACATGTTATTTTCTCCTACAACTTCAGAATCGTCTGACATCGTTGTACTCTTTTGTTTGTAAACAGTGTTTGACTTACTTGCACTTTCTTTGTCTTTGCGCGTTCGCTTTGTAAACACTGGGTCTGTAGATCCGCCTATGTCCACTTGATCTTCTGACGTGATTCAATAGTATGTGAACGCGCACCCCAGAGCCTGCGCTACACAAGCTTTTGTGCTTAAAATGTAAACATATTTTTATTTTTCGAAAAAAAAATGACAGATTGTTTCGCTAGTTAAGACCCTTCTTCCTTGGGATCATTTAGAGCCATTTGAAGCTGCTTTTAAACTACATTTTGGAAGTTCAAATCGGGGCACCAATGAAGTCCATTATATGGAGAAATATCCTGAAATGCTTTCCTCAAAAATGACTAAAGACAGAAAGACATGAACATCTTGGATGATAAGGGGGTGAGTAAATTATTTGTGAATTGTTGTTTTGGAAGTGGAGTTCTCCTTTAAGTTTGTCATTTAATAAAACTTTTTGTTTTTGTGAAACCTGCATCTGAACTGCAAATCATGCTTTTTACGGTCATTTCAGTTATTTATTTATTTTGTACAGGTTTTAAAAAAAGGCCTTTAGTCTAGAATTTAATCTTAAATATCCTGCAGGTCTCGCAGTTTGGATTTGTTTGGAGTTTGATCTCAGTTGTGCAATTGCTTTTCAAGTTCATCGAACTGCAGTCCCGACTTTTCCATGGATTCAGAGGAGTAATGCAGCTCAGAAGTTGGCGAATAATCCTGTTCATTTTGCTCATGCTGTGCTATTTTCAAAAAAACTATGATATTGGCATTCATTCTTCTACGCTCTATGGACAATTTGACTTTTTATTCACAAGCTCTTGCCAAATAGGATTGATAATGGGAGGTATACCTCTGCTTTCACAGCTGTGAGTGATCGTCGAAATTTAAATATATGCGTATGAACTTGACAAAGTTTTATTATTATGTTCCTTAATATTTTTATACCTTGGCCTGTTTCTTTCAGCATGTAGCATCAGTTTATGGGGATGCTTTGCCTAGATCAGTTTTGCGCAAAAGTATAATGTTGTTGTTATTGATTTCTGGAAATTGTTGCATTAAACCCGGGCCCACAAGATGTAACACCTTTTTCTACTCTGACAGATTTTAAAACCAGATCTGGGCTAGGCTTTGTGCACTTAAATGTACAAAGTTTACTTCCTAAAATTGATACTGTGCGGATATGGGTCAAGAATACCGATGCAGATGTTTTGGTAATCTGAAACTTGGCTTAAAGGTTCAATTTCAGATAATGCCATAAATATTAAAGGGTATAATGTTTTAGAATTGATCGGCCAAAAAGAGGGGGTGGGCTAGCAATTTATATATATAAAAAAATAGGTACGAGGCAACTCCATTGATATCTAAATCAATATCAGTAAAAAAATTGAATTCTTGGCAGTTGATGTAGTATTTTCAAAGACCTTAGCTCTCACTGTTGTAGGGTGTTATAGACCTCCATCAGCAACAAAGGAATCTCTTTCTTCTTTAACAGATTCTATATCCAAGTTGAATTTTAAGGAAATAGTATTAATTGGAGATCTTAATTTGAACTGGCTTTAGCCTTTGCCTGCTGAAGTTAAACATTTTGTGATATTTTTAATATTCAGCAATTAGTAAACACTCCAACTAGGATCAATTTTAAAAAGCCAAATAAATCATCACTTATGTACCTTAGATACATAGATATTCAGCAGCATCAATTTTTGCACTTGATATTAGTGATCATTGTGCTGTTGCAATAGTTAGAAATGTAAAACTACCTAAGACTAAACCTCGGATAATTATAAAGTTTATGTCAAAGTTTAGTGAACAAGGTTTTGTTCATGACCATTCTCAATTTGACTGAGACAAGTTTTTGTTTTTAGTAAACAGCTGATCTCATATCTTATGGAACATGATATTTTATCACACAATCAGGGGTGTGTTTCCCGAAAGCAACTATGGTCGTAAGTTCCGTTGTTACCAATAGATTTCAATGGAACTAACTACCATAGTTAGCTTACGATGCTTTTGGGAAACGCACCCCAGTCTGGTTTTAGGAAACAGCATAGCACAACCACAGCTGTGGCTAGGGCTATAAATGAAGTCACTGAGGTGCTTGATAAAGGTCATCATTGTGTATCACTTTTTTATTGACCTGTCCTAGGCTTTTGATACTGTTGATTTTAATATATTAAAAATTAAACTGAAACAAATTGGATTTTCAAATGACACAATATTTTGATTTGAAAGCTACTTGGTGGGCAGAACACAATGTGTGCCAATGGTAGGGCAATCATCTGCACCATTACAGATCAAGAGGGGTGTTCCATAGGGGTCTGTTCTGGGGCCTCTCCTTATTGTCATTTATATTAATAATCTTGATTTTAATATTAGTAGTGTTAATTTGCACTTTTATGCTGACGACACTGTGCTTTGTTGTTAAGAATAAAGCTAAAACAATAATGTCGTGATCCTGGCTCTGTCGGGGTTTTTCCTGCCTGTGTGTCTGTTTGTGTTTTTATTGTCATCTCGCCATGTGCGCTGTGACTACGTCACTCTCCCCGCTCCGTGTCTCCCTCCAGCTGTTTCTCGTTTCCCATTTTCACATTCACACCTGTTTTCGTTCTCTGCTAATTTCTTCCTCTCTATTTAAACTCTTATCCCCTCTGTCCTGTGTCAGGCCGTTTTGATCTCTTGCCAAGTCTAGTCTAGTTCTGTTCATTCTCTGCAATTTTTCTCCTCGCCTTTGGCTTTTGTTATTTTTTGCTCTTTGCCCATAGTACCCGCTGGCGTTCCGCTTTGTCAGCTTGATGGTGTTGCAGCTCTGCATTCCGTGCCGTGTCATCCTCAGTGTGCTTCCTTGCGTCGGGTTGAGATCGCTCCCCGAGGATTCTCCGTTTGTTACTGCTGTGATTGTTCTACGTCGGGTTGAGATTGCTCCCCGAGGATTCTCCGTTTGTTACTGCGGTGATTGTTCTACGTCGGGTTGAGATCGCTCCCCGTGGATTCTCCGTTCATTACTGCTGTGATTGTTCAACGCTGGGTCGAGATCGCTCCCCGGGGATTCTCTGTTTGTTGCGGTTGGGATTGTTCTACGCTGGGTCAAGATTCTCTGTGAGTTTTTTTGTTTTGTTTTTTGCTTTCCCCAGATTACCTCCAGGGAGGAGTGCTGGGAAGACTATTTTCCTTGAATATTGTGTTTTTTTTCAATAAACCTATTTTGCCCCGCATTTGAGTCTCCCGTATCAGTCATGGCAGAACGGACTGACCAAACCTCTGACTCAGCGGGGTCAGACCACTTGAGCCGCCCTTCATCAGCAGGGGGTCTTGCTGGGCAGTCAGGCCACTCAACTCCACGCCGCCAGGAGGGAGGTGGAGGGTCTCAAAGCCCAGGTGGCAGATTTAATGCTCCAGGTCACCGAATTATGGCAGGCAGTCGGCAGCGGGGGGCTTCCCTCTCCCACTCTCCATGGGAATTTCCCGGAGCCTCACGGGCCGGTGCGGTATTCTTTTTCGTTCAGAAAAAGGATGGTTCGTTGCGCCCCTGTATTGATTATCGAGGTTTGAATGAGATCACTGTTAAGAACAAATACCCCTTACCTCTCATGTCCTCTGCCTTCGATTTATTACAGGAAGCCCGGGTCTTCTCTAAATTAGACCTGCGCAACGCCTATCATCTGGTCCGCATTCGTGAGGGGGACGAATGGAAGACGGCGTTTAACACACCCTCGGGACACTATGAGTATTTGGTTCTCCCCTTCGGGTTGACAAATGCTCCAGCCGTCTTTCAGAACCTGGTCAATGACATGTTGGGAGACATGCTCAACCGCTTTGTCTTTGTGTACCTGGACGATATTCTCATTTTTCCCCCCTCTCTCCAGGAACACTACCGTCACATTCGACAGGTTCTACAGCGCCTGCTTGAGAATCAACTCTTTGTCAAGGCGGAGAAGTGCGAATTCCACGCCGACACTGTTTCGTTCCTTGGCTTTGTTATTTCGCCCCGTGGGATTGAACCAGATCGCGCTAAGGTCAAGGCCGTCACCGAGTGGCCAGTCCCCGACTCCCGCAAGGCTCTGCAGCGATTCCTGGGGTTCGCCAACTTTTACCGGCGATTCATCCGGGGATTCGGTCAGGTAGCCGCTCCGCTAACTGCCCTGACCTCCACTAAGATAGCGTTTAGATGGAACCCACTAGCTCAGGTGGCCTTTGACAATCTCAAGTCTCGTTTTGTCTCTGCACCTGTCCTTTGTTTTCCAGATCCTAAGAGGCAGTTCATTGTGGAGGTCGATGTCTCTGCTGTCGGGGTCGGTGCGGTGTTGTCCCAGCGCTCTGAACTCGATGGGAAGGTGCACCCATGCGCCTTCTTCTCCCACCATCTCAGCCCTGCAGAACGAAACTATGACATCGGCAACAGAGAGTTGTTGGCAGTCCGTCTGGCTCTGGGTGAGTGGCGTCATTGGTTGGAGGGATCAGCGCAGCCCTTCTTGGTCTGGACGGACCGTAAAAACCTAGAATACGTCCGTTCGGCCAAGAGGTTGAGCTCTCACCAGGCTCGCTGGGCACTCTTTTTCGACCGTTTTAACTTCACCCTCTCGTACCGGCCCGGGTCCAAAAACACTAAACCCGATGCTCTCTCTCGTCTGTTCGAGGTCCCTGAGACGGTGCTCGCAGCCGATGCCATCCTTCCCAAAGGGGTGGTGGTCGGGGCAATCGTCTGGGACATCGAACGAGACGAGGTGAGTCCCCTCCCTAAGCGCCCGGTGGCGCCTCTGGGGGGAGGGGTACTGTCGTGATCCTGGCTCTGTCGGGGTTTTTCCTGCCTGTGTGTCTGTTTGTGTTTTTGTTGTCATCTCGCCACGTGCGCTGTGACTACGTCACTCTCCCCGCCCCGTGTCTCCCTCCAGCTGTTTCTCGTTTCCCATTTTCACATTCACACCTGTTTTCGTTCTCTGCTAATTTTATTTAAACTCTCATCCCCTCTGTCCTGTGTCAGGCCGTTTTGATCTCTTGCCAAGTCTAGTCTAGTCCTGTTTATTCTCTGCAATTTTTCTCCTCGCCTTTGGCTTTTGTTATTTTTTGCTCTTTGCCCATAGTACACGCTGGCGTCCGCTTTGTCAGCTTGATGGTGTTGCAGCTCTGCATTCCGTGCCGTGTCATCTTCAGTGTGCTTCCTCGCGTCGGGTTGAGATCGCTCCCCCGAGGATTCTCCGTTTGTTACTGCTGTGATTGTTCTACGTCGGGTTGAGATCGCTCCCCGAGGATTCTCCATTTGTTACTGCTGTAATTGTTCAACGCTGGGTCGAGATCACTCCCCCGGGGATTCTCTGTTTGTTGTGGTTGGGATTGTTCTACGCCGGGGCGAGATTCTCTCCCTGCGCCTCGTCATCCTCCGTGAGTTTTGCCTAACGGGTCGAGTTCCTCCCCGTGCGCTTTTGGACTGTGAGTTTTTTTGTTTTGTTTTTTGCTTTCCCCAGATTACCTCCAGGGAGGAGCGCTGGGAGGACTATTTTCCTTGAATATTGTGTTTTTTGTGTTTTTTTCAATAAACCTATTTTGCCCCGCATTTGAGTCTCCCGTATCAGTCATGACAGATAACTTGGGTTTTATTATAGACAAACCCTGCTTTTCATTTGAGGCAAGAAGGAGATTAGTTTCCGCAACATTTTTGCCAGTTCTTGACTGTGGAGACATTTTGTATAAATCGGCATCTGTTAATTTTTTTAATTCTTTGGATACTTTGTACCAAAATGCGCTTAGGTTTATATTAAATTGTAATGTCAGTACCCATCATTGTGATTTGTATAACAGAGTTGGTTGGATATCATTATCAATATGCAGACATATTCATTGGTACCTGTTTATTTATAAACCGATTTTGGGTTTACTGCCTCCATTAAAGCTGGGACCGAAATGGGTCTTGCACATGTTGCCCAGTTGGGTCCCACCAAGTGGCAAGTGCAATCCCATATGAAATCCACGTGGGCAATTAACATGAGGCCATTATGGAACCCATGAACAATCTCATATAGAGCCCATTTTTCAGCCCATTTCAAACCCACATGGGCCCCACAATCAAATGTTAGCTGGGTTAAAGCTGGGACCGAGATGGGTCTTGTGCATGTTGGCCAGTTGGGTCCCACACTGTGACAAGTGCAATTCTATATGAAATCCATGTGGGCAGTTAACATGGGGCCATTATAGAACCCGCGGACAATCCTATATGGGGCCCATTTTTCAGCCCAGTTCATACTCATATGGGCCCCACATACAAATGTTGGCTGGGTTGTTCTCTTATTGAACTTAAAGCTCCTGGAGCTTATTCTTTGCACTCACAGGATCTGTATAGTCTTTTAGTTACACCTGTACGGACTGAAATTGGAAAACAAGCTTTTTCGGTTTGCAGAATCAACTTGTAAATGTGTTTAAATTGTGTTTTGTGACAATGTCTTTGTGTTTATCCTCTTGATAATGTGCTGCATCTTGGCCAGGTCACTTCTTAAAAAGAGATTTTTAATCTCAGAAAGTTTTTACCTGGTTAAATAAAGCACACGAAAAATTGTTTTTATATATAATTGTTCGGACTTTGGCTGGTGAGGAGGGTTCATTACTGGACCTCAAGATGTTTTCATTGAAGGCCCCTGGTCTATAACATACTTTGGTTAATATTTCTCAATGGTAGTGTAAAACAGCTCCTTTTTTACCTTGTCAAAAACTGCCCTTTTCACAGCAATGTCCCTTTAAATGTCCCTTTAAATGCTAATGAGCACTGGTCACCCCACTTCTCTCTTCTGTGGGGTGACGGGTGGTTCGAGAGCCTCAATTGCTTAATCGGAAACATTCTTGTCTACTCTTGCTCCACTGTCAAAACCAATGGCGGACAGTTCACAGCTCACTGAGGGCGGGTCTAAGATAGGGCGGTCGTGTCAATCATCAATTGTGGGAGTGGCCTGTGCAGAACTTCATTCTGTCAGGAATTTCAGAAAGGCCTGATCTGAGAAATTGGTTTTCTGATTTTGGGGATTAAAACAACACTGGGTGGATTTTTATCATTATAGGGTCATTGTGTACACACACAGTCAACATACATTTATGTTCAAACATGTAAAAGTGAATTTTGCATCCAATGACCACTTTAAAAGCATGGAAGAATAAGAATAATCTGCAATAATCTTCACCTAAATCCATATAGATTTTGTCATATTACAAGAGTTCTTAAGTATCTTGAAGGTTTTCAACTTGAGTATTTATAATGCATTGTATGAATGAGACAGAATACTTTTTTAATTTGATACTATTTTTGAAACAGGTTAGTGTAACATACATCAAAAATATTATATTGTTGTCTTTACTGATAACAATCTGCTTTTATGTGTGTGTTTTTTTTTTTTTTTTTAACTGGGCATTTTGAATTGAATGCTGTACATAAGTGGGATAACAGTAATGTTGTTATGAGCTGAAATTATATATTTATCAGTTATTTGCAAGAGAGAGAGAGAGAGAGAGAGAGAGAGAGAGAGAAGAACAAAGCGTAAAAAGTGCCAAAGATGCTACTGGACTATAACTGTAATTTCTTCTTATTATTCTACAGTCATGATTTCATGCTTCCCTGTTTGAAACAGGTAACATATATGTCTACTGCTGGTAAAGAATAAAATCATTACCAATACCTTTGCTAAAAATCGTGCTATCTGCTGGGAAATGAAAAAGAGAGAAAAAAAAATATAAAATGATCATGTCCATTTAGACCAAAATCACTTCCCAGCAGGGCTTCAAAGCAGCATCTGAGAAAAGTGTGATCTTTCCCCTCACAAGTCATAATCATGAAAGTCATTATTCTATTTTGCATTGTGTGTTAAAGTATTACCATATGTACAATGCATTTTTGGTCTTATGTTTCGCCTAAGTGCTGACCTTAGCAGGAAGCAAGGTATCATTCGCTGTGATTTAATCAAGCGCCTTGTACTTTTGCTCACTGTTATTCTGCAGGATGTTAACATTAGAAGTGATGAATGTTTTGAACGTTTGCCTTAGTAAGATAAGTGGCGTCTCTTTCATCTGTGGAAATTATATTCTGAGAGCTGTTTTCGAGCAAGCAGTTCAAATGTCTCTGCTTTGAAGCGAGCTCTTTCAAAGAGAATTCATTCTGCATCCTCAAGGTCTGAGGCGTATGTCTGTGACAGTGCTGTTTAAAAGCATAAAATATACCGAATGCTGAGAAAGCCTTCACCCCCAACCCAGTCTCACGGCAAGTATGTTGGGCTTGTCCGCAAGTCAGCAAATTGTTTATTTTAATATACTTTCGCTTCACTGATATTGTAGTAAGATGCAGTTCTGTTGTTTAGTGGTGTTTCATAAGAAGAGAGAGAGAGAAAAAAAAAAGACTGTTACATGAACACCAGCTGGAAATTTTTGCTTTTGACTTCGCAACATGATCTCATGATAATTTGTATGCATTTTACGTTAAATGTGGTTCTACAAAACATACATTTACTTACGTTTTTCCAGACACTAAAACGTACAATACTGATGTTTTTACAGCATCTAAATGTGCAAATACTTACGCATTTTCAGCATTTAAACGTAAAATACTGACGTATTGAAGACACCTAAAAATGAATCCTTATGAATACTGAAACCGGGGGATTATTTCATTATTATTGTTTTTATTTGTCATACCTTATATTTTCAACTGTATTATTAAATTGTTAATTGTTTATTTAATATGAAATTATAACATTTCATTTTGTTCTGTGTGATTTCTGCTGCCCGCTCGTTTCCAAGGATAGGTATACATAATGTTAAACAAGACTACACTTTAAACCCTTAAAATAAATAACATTTCTGCAATCGTTTAACCATTCATGTAATATTAACGTGATGGGACATAAAAGGCATTTTCTCTGACATGCTGTGACTAACAATAAGTGTGACACTGTCACACAGGATGCGTATTTTAGCCCGCTCAATGTATTATAATGATTTTATGTATATTTGAGTTTTAATAGGTTTTCATGTTGTTTTAGCCATTTTATTCCTCTTAAACATTTTAATGTGTGAATGTCTTTAAGACACTCTGGGTCTGCCTGTCATGTGACTCCTCACATGACAGGAAACAGGAATTGAACCTATAAAGGAGGCAGCATGTCAAACGATCAGGGTCATTGAACAAACACATGTTGGATTGAGGAGTTTTTAAGGACTTACCATTCCAGCATCACCTTTGTCTTGGATTATCACTTGTTGGTCTGTACATGCACAGGTGGACACTTTTATATTGGAACTTTCGACACGCTGGATTTCTTAAGGACTGTTTTATTGGTATGGAACTGAAAGTCTCTGTGCTTTTAACAGCCTAGGATTTCTAGTTTTATTGTGTTGTTTTAAGTTCCTTGTACATTTATGTAAATACACTTTATTTATTCACTGTATTTTTGTCGTCTCATCTTTTAGAACACTTATTTTATCTCACACAGTATAATCAGACCCCATTTTAACAATTGTAAATTCGACCAAGGCCATTGGACAGCAGCAACAGCAATAAACCCGCACTGAAGTGCATTTTACAAATTCAAATAGTGCCGCATCAAGAAACTAACGTTACAGGCTTTCGCCTGCATTCGTCACAGATTATGACATTAGTGACTAAAAAAAAAATAATTGTCGCGATTTAGCTCAAAGGGAAATGTGTATAAATAATTACAATTAATTATGATTAATTACAATTATTTATATCAGCTGCCAGTAGTAACTGTAGCAGAATTACTTTTCCATCAACTAATCTGTTCGCCCAGCAAACATTCAGTATAATCTTTATATCAACTCTAAGAAATGATATTTTCTTGTCCACAGGATATAACCTTCTTAAAGTACCATTGCATTAGAGCACGTAGCTCGAATCGGAATCGTAAAGGGACATTAATTTGCATAGCAGAATCAGAATCAGAACTCATGTAATTTGTGCACAAGAGTTTTATTAACGAATGACTAACACATAACTAATCTAAACAAACAAACTTGAAATCACTCATACATGGGGGAATGGTCAGTGAGAAGCATTTAGAGAGAGACAAGGAAATGAAGCTATGAAAAGAGTCAGTTAGGCACCTGAGTGAAACCATCAGTGCTGTCTACAGCTTATACTAAACCTCTGTTTGTTTAGTTAAATGTACGATACTTGCATTGCCTTGGTCGTTGAACAAGTGTCCGAATGCAGTCTCAGGTGAAAGTCGTGATGGTTTGGAGCAGTGGTGGTTTTGGAATTGCGATCACGTTCTTCTGGGTCCGAAGAGTGATGAACTCCAAAGATGTTCTGACTCGATGGTGACTGGGAGTTTCGTCCCATGTGAAAACTGAAGAAGAACCAAGAGCTGAGAGGGACCCAGCTGAAGTCCTGTGATCCTTGGGGAATGGAAAGACAAGCGTACTTAGGGAAGTCCTGAAAGGCTCTAGCTCATCTTCGAAGGTTCTAAAAGAACCATTGACTGACTGAAGCGAGTCATGAAGAGGAATTGCAGGGTTGAGTGGAAATGTCTGGCTCTTTGTGGTCAAGAGCCAGTGTTGGGGCCAGTCGGGCCCGCCGGGCACGCCCTGTGCCGGCTCAGGCTCCCCGTGGAGAAGAAGAGAGTGAAGAGAGAAGAGAAGAAGAAGAGATCAGTCGATGCCTTTAAACTCTCTGGAGGCTGTGCCTCCAGGAGGTCCACGAACCAATGGTAACTTTCGCCTTTGGAGGGAAAGTTTACGACTCTTTGTCTGTGAGCATGGTATTTTGCATATGTAATTCGATTGGGTGTTGATGCAAAAATGACTAAGGTTTCTTAAAACACTAATATGTTGCATAGGTATCAAGATCTAATTTACACCATCTTTTAGATCATCAAAATACAAATTCAAAGAAACCAAACATGACATAGGTGGTTTATACAACTAGTCATCTATCATAACGCATGCATAAAACAGGAGAAAGACAAATACAACAGACAAAATTAAAAATACAATGCAGTAGTACTGTACACAATGACCTGGGCTATGTGTGATAGGAAGGTCAAAGAAAGGTTTGTCTGTGAATGAATAGGAAAGAGTCCATTTCTATAGGCATTGTGTCTTTCCTATGGAGAAATGTAGTGTGCTCCGTTTGCATTCCTTGAAGCAATAAAACCTGTGATATCAGATGGTCACCCTGGCAACTAAGCCCTTTTGGAGTGTTAGTTGCTTTGGGGGGTTGTCTTCAAAACTCCAGCATATAGCTGCGTTGTTGGTTTTAAAGATTATTTGTTAAATGTAACAAATAACCGTATGTCTGATTGGTCCAGATGCTACATAATAATACATTATTCTATATTGTTACATTTTATATCCTTTTATGTTTGCTATAAAATGGGCAGGTTTAGGTTTGGGGGTGGGTTAAGGGGTCTAAAAGTCTTAATCTCTTATTAATAAAATTATAAAAATTCATATTTGCTATAAAATGGGTAGGTTTAGGTTTGGGGGTGGGTTACGGGGGCTAAAAATCTAAATCGCTTGTTGATAAAATGATAAAAAAAGGAATTTATACAAATATCTTTATTTATATTTTACTTTTTTTTAGTTAAAAATACGTAGCGATTTGTACGTTTTAAACACTGAAATGGTTAAACTTTATGTTTTAGCATCAATAAAAATGTACGGTTTGTGCCTCTCAACGTTACGTATAAATACCTACATATAAACAATGAGACCAGGCTGGACTTCACCTGCTTCTCACATTTTTCTCTTGAGGAAAATAATCTCTTAAGTTTCAGAAGACATTAGTGTTGATACACAATTATTTAGCAGAAGACTTACATTTTAATTAAATGAAAATTGAATTTACAAGAAAAAAGTTTACATTTTAAACAATAAAGAAAGTCATGCCATAATTATGAAGCGATGGTACACTATACATTTGTTAAACAAGTATTGATCTTATACAAAACTTTACACAGTTTTGCTTTGTAGTGTGGATGTAAGGTGTGCTGCATATCAGTTCTGGACAATGAAGGTACATATAATCTAGGGTTACACTTTATTTTGATAGTCGACTTTAGACACTCTACTAACTATAATTAACTTTGCAACTGCATGTCTACTAACTCTCAAAGCAGACTGTTAGGTTAGGTGTAGAGTTAGTAGAATAAGTTGACATATACTTGCAAAGTTTAGAAGAGTGTTAGAAGATATTAAGCAGACCATCTACTAATACTCTAATGGCTAGATGACATGCAGTTGCAAAGTTACTTACTCTTAGTAGAAGGTCTAAAGTGGACTATCAAAATAAAGTGTTACCTCTAGTTACCTTTTATCCTTTGATAAGCACAATGCTATTTAAAGTGTAGTTTCTTCTTTAACACTTTAGTATAGGTATACTATATTTAGTATAATTCTTGCTGTTAAGTAGTTGCTTATTAGCATGCATATTACTGGCTGTTTATCAGTACTAATAATGGACATCTTCTGCATGACCATATTGTACATCCCTAATCTTACCCAGTACCTAAACTGGAAAAAACAAGCAACACTATATTTTAAGGTCCAGTTCTCATTATTGACAAACCATTAACTATGGCTTTTGAATCATTAAACTCCTAATTTGCTGCTTATTAATAGTTAGTAAGGTAGTTGTTACGTTTAGGTGAAACAACTGAAGACAAAGTTGACACCCAAATAACATGCGTAAAAGAATCACCTGACTGTGCAAAGCGTCAGAGCCATGGCCTTGTGTGCAACGCTCAAAAATATGGCGCAGCTGTACCTTAGACAACTTGAGATTGAGTCCTGCCTGAAGGACTTCTGCTGGCCCTTTTCTTCTCTCTCCCCTCCTATTTTCCATGTCCATTGAAAAGAAGGCCTTGATAAGATTATTGCAAGACAATAAAGAGGTCTTCCATTTTTCTCATACCTTTTTCCTCAGACTTTCTACTCACAAAACTTTCTCATGATGTCTCATTGATGTCTGTTTCTCCTAAGAAATGAGAGCTATCAAAACTCTCTTGAGCTTAGGTAAAAACAACCTCTGAGCAATATGTTTTTCCTCTGGATATGGCTACCTTCACACAGTGGCAGAACACAGTTGTCAGTCAAGTTTTAGAGTGGTAAATATGGTTATGTCACACACAGTGTAGTTGTAATGACAACTATATTCTATAACCAAACTGACCTTAAATTTTCAGGATGCACAGCTGCAATTTTCTACGCGAGTTCAGTCAACCTGAGCTGTCAAACTGTCAGTCACACCATACAGTCAGTCACTCACACTGCACAGCACAAACGCTTAACTCGTATGTGGTGTTTTCATGTCAGGTCAGAGACAAAAATACTTTCTGAGATGTGTCTTCCTAAAGTTTTAGATCTAGTTGCTGTTTTCCTCTAGAAATGCTTCCAAACGTTTTGTAGTCTGTGCTGCACACACAGTTAAGTTAAAAATAAGCAGCTGACAGATAATTAAAATTTTACTGACAAACCTGTACCTTGATTTCACTTATTAAATATTATTAGACTTTCCAGATGTTGCTTTTAGTATTTACCTTAGTTACTGTGTAAACGGTGTGTCTGTAACCTATTACAATTGCTCATGATTAGGATTAGGTTTAGGTTTAGGGTTATGGGTTTGTTCGAATTCTTCATATCCTTTGTATGTTCACACTGGTACCAAGAGCTTCAACAAACAGGTAACACTTTATTTTAAGGTCAAGTTCTCACTGCTACCTCTCATACTGGCTATTTATGAATACTTATTAAGCACATATTAATGCCTTTTTCTGCACGACCATATTTTAGATCTCTTAATCCACACCATACCTAAACTTAACAACTATTAATAAGCAGCGAATTAGGAGTTTATTGAGGCAAAAGTAATATGAGAATTGAACTTTAAAATAAAGTGTGACCTAAATCAATACATAGACATTAGGGGTGTAACAGTACACAGATATCACGTTTCACATTCTATTTGTTTTATGTTTGAGTTGATTTTGCTGGTATGAGGAAAGTTGAAGTAATCGCGCCGGCACACACAAAAACAAAACATATTAGTTCCAGGCTTCTAGCATTGTTAACTTGACAACGCAGTTGGTACTTTATCAAAATAAAACACAGTGAACCAAACATCAGCGCGCCCACCTCACTGTGTCATCGTTAGAACGCGACTGAAGCCAAAGTCTATAATTTACATAATAAATAATAGTTTAGCATTTGGATGCATCACAAATATGGAAATATGGAATCAGCACATGGTCACTGTCTAGTGGGCTTTGTTTTCATTAGCGCAACTCCTGGCATTCGCTCTTCTTCTGCCAGTGGTTATCAAACAGAGTTGCATTAATGCACCCCCTTCTGGATTGAGGGTGAATTGCCTGTATTTGTTGTAAGGCCTCATGCGCCGAACCGAGATGTCCGTACCGTTACGGTTCGGTATGAATACATGTATCGTTACTCCCCTAATAGACATAGATTTAAAGAGGGAGTGGGCATATTTATAGAGCAGAATGTAAGAGACTTTGGGTTGACTTTTTTGACTTGAGCCTACAGAAACCACCAAGGACTGTACATGTAAAAATGTAGCTTATTGCTCCTCTCTATTATAAAAGTGCAGCACCTGTGGCCTGACAGGAGGCATTGATGTGTGGGTGTTAAACTTGCCTGGCTCTGCAACAATTTGATTTTATTATTGTTGAGTTGTCTGTGACCCTTGGCAGAGAGTATTTGACCTTTGAGATGGTTGTCATAGCAACAGGTAAATGTTCAAACTTCCTTACTGCCCTTGATGCACTTTGTCTTCTGAGGGAGCACTTTAAATCAATAGAGGGAAGCACTGCTGTAATCATGTCCACAGTTACTTGTGCTTTTGATTTGGTGCTGGCAAGCTTTTGAAAGTACAGTGAAACATTGAAATTGGGCCAGCAGCACTGTGCTTCTGACAAACACTGAGATAGGATGGTGAAAGTGAGATGAATACAAGTGGAAAAGACAAACAAACCAACCAACCAACATGCTCAAACATCTCATATGAGGAAGAATATGAAGCTGCAGGTGCAAGGATATTCAAGGATAACTCATAAGAGCAAGTGAACTGCAAACAGCCTTTTGCTTTTCTCCTGACCTCAGCTCTAAAGAGGCAAACAAAAGTAGATGAACATAGAGTTCTCACATCCTTTTCAAAAACAGTCTTTAGACTAACTCTCTTTCTTTATAACATGAAAAGAGTGTTGACTGGCAATTTATGCATCTTGTGTAGAACGTTTTATTATTCCTGCACCAAGTCTGACAAAAACATCAATCTAATCCAGAACTGCAGTGAAACAAAAGAGATCAGTGTTGAGATCATAATGAGGAAAAGAGGAAAACGCTCACTGCACATTTACTATACATGTTCTTTTTGTCAAAACCAGTTAAATGTGTTGAGCGCTCTACTTATGAACCGATAAGTTAAATCAGGTGCGTTGAAGAGGTGTTGGCGCTGTGTGCAAATTCACTCCTTATCCTTTTATGGAGTACACTGTTTTGGCTGTCAGCCAATTTGTAGAGGTGTCCAAAACCATTTTAAAGATTATTTTAGTGTGTTCATTTAATACCCGATGCTTAACGATTAAACGATACCTGTAATGCATTGTTAGGATCTCATTTAATTAGATTTGTGAGCTCTGCATTTCATCTAGAACATGTAAACTATGCTACACACAAGTGTTTAATGACTGCAAAATGTTTTGCTGTTTCAGATTGTCGCAACATAAACATTTTTGTAATTTATATATTTATTTATTTTTAATGAGGCCTTGTCATATCTAAAACAGTTAATCTGGGCCGAGTTGCAATAAATGCCTTAAGTTAAGAGTATCCTTTGTTATAATAGAGCAGGGAATCATGATCATTTCGGTAACACTTTCTATGAAGCCCACATTTATAATAAATTATAAGGGTATTCTTAATGAATGTATAATGCATTATAAAAAAACTTATAATATGTTATACCATCTTATGAATATTCAAAGGAACAATGTTTTAATGTATTATAATACTTACTTATTTGTAGTTATAGCTTAAGAGTATGATGATTTATAACACACAGTGAACATGTTGCATTCACTTAAGTTACAATGGATTATATTTCTCATAGTTATAATGTATTATAAGTCTCATATCTTGCCATCTTTCACATGCTACTTTACTTAAAGCAATCAATGACCATTTATAAGTATAGTTATAATAATACTTATACTATTTTTTTTTTCTCAAACAGCCATAAGATCAGATATTAGATCAGATGAATGTATAATATGACACATTTGCTTTGAACTATTTTTGGTCACCTGTTGATTAGTGACAAATATGTCAACTAGCAGTCATTGGGGTATTAGTAGTATGTCTGCTAAATATGTGCTAACAGTTTATGTTGATGGTTCCCCAAAAGACAAACTGACTGTAAGTAACTTTTCAAGTACATCAACATTCTACCTACCCTAACCATAACATAAGCCTACTAACTTACTCTGAGAGTGAGTTGACATGTAGTTGCAAAGTTGCTTATAGTCGACTATAGTCAGTAAACTAAAGGGAGCATCAAAATAAAATGTAACCTAACAAATAAACTTTGAACTTTTTTCAGTTGAAATTATTAACTAGCTCACATCAAAAATAATATTAGCCTAACAGGGAATGCTCAAATAACACTCCATACCTAACCACTTAAAAGATGTAGTAAGATGCTGCACAGATCTTAAAATAACAATGTCAAGATATACAGCCCTTTATAAATGTAAAATAAGATTCATGGTGTTCATTGTGTGGTATAAATAATTATAATCTTAAAAGTTATAACCACATATGCGTAAGCATTATAATTGTATCATAATTGTTGTTATAATTATTTATAAGATGATATAACATATTATAAGGTTTTATAATGCATTATGCATTATAATGCCTTAAGAATACCCTTATAATGTATTATAAATATGGACTTCATAGAAAGTGTTACCATGATTTCTACATGCTCTGACTCAAACAAATACAATTATTCATCACGCCATTTTCAAAACCATTCTATGTGCAATTGTGGGGCATTGATACTTACTTCCAGTTTTGGGGAAATTTACTTTTAAAAGTAATGCATTACAATATTGCATTACTCCCTAAATAAAGTTGCTAATTGCATTACTTATGTGTTGCTGTTTCTCGTCTGGCCTGGGATTGCTTGTTTGATTTTAATATAAAAAGTTGTATTTTTGTGAAAGCAAAATGTAAAAGCCCTTTCACACCAAAAATGAAATAAATAATCCTCAAGCTGAAGGAAACTTAAATTCAAAAACTAAAACAAACCTTTCGGCTGTGCTGCCATTCTGACTTCATGAAGCATAGGACATGAGAGAGAGAGAGAGAGAGAGAGAGAGAGAGAGAGAGAGAGAGACTTGACTTTAAAATACCTTTTAATAAATCAATGATATTTGGGATCAATTAACATCACAATCACATGATTATTCATTCATCACACATCGCTCATTGATAGAGGGAGATAAACATGAAAACCTAAAAACCATTTACAATAAAACCTCCACTCCCATCAGATTCACACAAAAAATTATCAAAACCCCAACGGTTAAAAAAAGAAAGAACATTATGTGTAAGACTATAAAAAGCAAACTCCACTATTAACCTCTTTTTGACAAAACATTTTGTCAATAAAACAGGATCAGTACAACCCCTTCCTTCCACTTTGTTTTTTCTAGTACACCATATTGCCAACTTCACCATTCCATACAGAAAATTGAGAATGATCACTTTTTCCTTATTCTCCACTGAGTATTTTGGGCCATAAATAAACAGAGGAATATTAAACACACACATTAATTTCAAACTCCAATCCTTTGCTAACTGCATTACAGTTGTTAAGCGACAACACTCCAAAAAAACATGCATCACTGTTTCAGAAATATTACAAAAAGGACATCCCTCCCCAACTAAAGGATTCAGTCGTGCAATGTGTCTGTTTGTGGCTAAAATCCCATGTACAATTCTCCACTGAAGATCTCCTACTCTCTTCTCAGTGGGTTTTCTGTACAGGGACCGCCAGCTACCTTTCGGGGAAAAGCCTGATTCAAAGCACAAAGTCCATTTGCTCTCCGGTAAATCTTTAAGGCTTTGATAGTTCACAATTTTAATACATGCTGTATACACAGACTTTTTTGATAAATTACTGAAGAGCCCCATTTGTGGAGTACTCAACGATAACAGTTTTGCTTGTCTTTCTTCTTGATGTTCTTTTTTAATCAGTAAAGTAAATTCTGGAAAAAAATTAAATTCTGTGTTTTCTTCATTACACATCTCCTTCAGAAACATCTTAACTGGACCAGGGAGTGCAGTTTCCAGTTCCTCAAGCACTCGCTTGGCGAGTCGCACGGATCTGAAGCCCACTTTTTGGGCAAGATTTTCAGCTTTTATCCATCCATCTCTTTCCCTTAAGTCCTGAAGTGTAGATACTCCAGCAGAATTCAATCTTGTCCTTTTGGTCACAGAGTTCAACAACTCACCAGGTAAAAGTGGGTTAAAAAAAAGGGGCTCATTTAACAGTGACAGGTCCGGTTTTGACCAATCTCTCCAATCTCTCTAGGTCCAACACATTGAGATAAAAAGAGTTAAGACCACTTAGAGAGGTTCTCTCTAGGGCCATAATAAATAACTGTCTGTCCAGCCCCATTTGTCCAGCCTTGCGTAACAGAGCACATGCTAAATCCATCCATCCACAATGTCGATGGTACAAGAGGTGCTGAACGGCCTGCAGCCGAAAGGCCACCACTCTAGCCCGAATATCTATCAGTCCTTGGCCACCTTCTTGAACTGGCAGATAAAGAGCAGCACCTCTCAGCCAATGCTGAGCAGACCAAAAAAGGTCCACAAGTAATCTTTGAATTTCCTGGATTAGCATCACTGGTGGATCCAAAACCATCAGTTTGTGCCACAACATTGATGCAATAAGATTATTAACAATCAGAACTCTTCCTCTATATGATAACTGGGGTAGCATCCATTTCCATCTAGACAACCTAGCATAGACCTTCTCCAACAAACCCTCCCAGTTTTTCTTTTTGAACTCATCTTGACCTAAAAACACCCCCAAATATTTAAATCCAGTTTTACCCCACTGAATATTATTAGGGAGTTTGGGCAAAACACTATCATCGATACATCCACACCACAAAGCTTCTGTTTTGTCCCAGTTAAGCCTGGCAGACGAAGCTCTTTCATAAATTTCTAAAGCCCCCTTTAAAATCTGTACATCGTTCTGCTGTTGTATTATAACAGTGATGTCATCAGCATATGCAGACAATAAAATAGACTTGTTTCTCAAACTACCATTTATGGTCATACCCACTAAGCTACGTCTTAACAAACATAATAAAGATTCAATTGCCAAACTATACAGTTGACCAGACATTGGACAACCTTGTCTAATTCCTTTTAGCATTTTAACTGGTACACTTAAACCACCTCCTACCTTAATCATACACTCAGATCCCTTATACAACAATTTGATCCATGATATAAACTTATTCCCAAAGCCAAAGCATTTTAATACATTAAACAAATATTGATGATCAACACGATCAAATGCTTTTTCTTGATCTAAAGACACAATTCCAACATTAACATTGTACAATCTTAAATATTCTAAAATATCTCTCATTAAAAACAAATTGTCATAAATACATCTTTTTGGAATACAATAAGTCTGGTCATCATGAATCAAGAAGTCCAATACTTTTTTGAGTCGATTTGCAATACATTTAGACAATATCTTATAATCTGAGTTAAGAACAGCAACAGGTCAATTTTTAAGCAAACACAAGTCTCCTTTCTTCGGAAGAAGAGAAAGGACTGCTCTTTGACAGCTTTTCGGCAGAACCTTTAACTTAAAACTTTCTTCTAAAACTTTAAAAAAATCATGTCCAATTACTCCCCAAAGAGACTTATAAAACTCAGCTGTAAGTCCATCATAGCCTGGTGCACGTCCTGTTGAAAGTTGCTTTACACCATCAGTTACCTCTTCAAAAGTGATGTTAAGATCAAGAGACAGTCTATCTTCTTCTTTTAAAGTTGGTAAATCAATAAAAAGTTCACATGTTGCATCAAGATCAATGTCCTCTTTGGCATATAATTCTGAATAAAATTCAATAGCAAGTCTTCTCATCATTAAGGGGTCAGATGTAAAACTTCCATCAGGCCTTCGTAAACAATACATTGGGTTATCATAAGCCACCTTTTTTTCCAAATTAAAAAAATATTTTGTAGGTGCATCCATATCATTGATGGTAGTAAACCTTATTCTAACAAGTGCTGATTTTACTCTTTCATGTAAAATATTCCTTAACTCCTGTTTTTTACACAACAATTTCTCTTGCACTGCAATATCATTCTTATTTATCAGTGAATCATATAGAACAAAGATATCTTCTTCTAATTGAGACATTTTCGTTCTAATACTAATCCAAATTTGTGACGAAAATTGTTGACAGAAAAGTTTAATTTGGGCTTTTCCCACTTCCCACCATTGAAGAAGATTTTCATAATTGCCTTTTTGTTCAGTCCACTGATTCCAAAAAATTTTAAACTTTTCATGAAAGTCAAGATTCTCCAACAGCTTATTACTAAATCTCCAATAAAAACAATGAGGGATCATTTGAGTTAAAAAAAAAAAAACCTTTAGTGAAATTAAATGATGATCTGAGATTGAGCTTGGGCTTATACTGTCACGTTCAGACAAAGCACACGAACAACGACGTAAATAAACGAAGGTATTTAATAAATCCACGGGGAACACAGGAGACACAGGAACACAGGGTAGTAACATCAACATCCGACAAAGCAAGAGGGGAAACACACGCTATATATACACACAGACTGATTACAGACACAGGTGTTGACAATGAGGGAGAAACCAAAATACACAGAACTGCAGGGGAGATGATGGGAGAAACCAACTAGAAAGTCCAGGGGTGTGACATTACCTCCCCCTCCCGGAAGGCGCGTCCTCACGCCGACAAACAGAGACAACAAGATGTACAAAGTCTTAGGAGGGGGCTTCGGTGGAGGACGGACTTCCGGAAGGAGGGCAAAAGATGGAGTCCAGGGTGATGACGGGATATTCCATGGAGGTGATGATGGAGGGAGTAGCCAAGGAGGTGACAGGAGGGGGCTGGAGCAGGAGGAGCCAGGTGAGACCCAGACCGCAGCCATGATGGAGCCCCACGGTGGAGCCAATGGAGGGAGGAGCCATGGTGGAGGAAAGGCTAACGACTCCATGGGGCCGACCGACGGAGGCGGAGCAGGTGGTGGTAGAGCCCGAGGCGGAGACGGAGAGCCGATGATCCTGGACGACCCCGAGGATCCGGAGGGCCCAGGCGGAGCTCAAGGCTCTGGCGACCGAGGCGGAGGTGGAGATCCGGAGGTCCGCGGCGGAGCCGGAGCGACAGAGGACCGAGGCTGTGCCCGCGGGAGGGAGGAGGTCCACAGAGCCGGAGGGACGGAGCGACGAGGAGTCCAGAGGTGAAGGTGGGGCGACGACTGACCAGGGCGGAGCCGGAGGGACGATGGAGCCCGGTGGAGCTGGTGGACCGACGGGCGACGGTGGAGACGAGGGAGCTGAGAGACGGGGTGGAGCCGCAGGGTCGGAGGGCCGAGGTGGAGTCCAGGACTCAGAGGCTGGAGGCGAAGATGAGGGATCCTCCAGCCATGACACCAATGGAGACTGGCAGACCTGCGGCGAACCCACCGCACAGATGGTGGGCTGAGGGTGAGCAGATGGGCTGCCAGGAGACAGCGGTGGCGGGACTGAGGCCGCAGAAACAATAGACAGAGGGAGGGTGGGTGGGAAATCCAGGCAGTCAGGTAATTTAGATGGTGGAAGGAGAGCGGGCATGTCTTCATATATATCTTCAAAGACATTAGTCAAATTTTGTTCCAGAAAAATTGGTCCCAGATCCAGGCGTTGCTAACCCTCAGCGGTGGTGCAGTGGGCGGTGCTGTCCTCAGCACCCTCACGGCCATCAGGAACGTCCACCGTCGCAGGCTCTGTGGCCGGCTCTCGCACCTGGTCAGACGCAAATTCCTCCAGCTCCGTGGTGATCGCTCGATCTGTCGCTCCGATGGGCGATGGCTCCTGGGTCGCGCTGGTAGCGTGGGATCCGTCTGCGGTGGGCTCGGGCTTGTAGCTCTGCGTGTCGGGGTGGTGATTGGCTGGGTTCTGGGTCCGGAGTGGCACTAGCGAGACTCTCCAAGGAGCAGGCGGGGAACGAGGGTTTGTTTCTCGCCAGTGTCCACTCCACAAATGCGGCGAAATCTGCTCGAGGGCCATCCTCGGACGACGGCGCTCTGCATGACGCGTTAAGGCTTGCATCATAGAACGCACAGTTGTCCGGGTAGCTGGTGGTGTTAGCTACAAGCTGGAACATGATCGTAAATCCCTCGAGCGGAAGATCCCCCTTGTCCTAGTAGAACGACGTCTAACCTTTTCATTTTTCATTTTTTGCCTGACTGCTGTCAAATACTTCTTCAGCCTGAACCTTTTTTGCTGTGACAAAACTTCAACGCTACATTCCCTCCTTGCTTTCATTACAGATGCAACAAATTTATCTAAATCAGGAAAAACCTCTTCAATATCAACAGACTTCCTTTTAGTTTCATCTAGAAAGTCGTTTATCTGATCCACAGAATAAAAATCCCCAGATTTACCATAATCTACATCAATGCATGAATCATCATCCCAAATACTCTCATCCTCTGAATCTTTCTCCGCCTCATCATTTAATCCCCTATCGCCGTCTTGCATCCCATCATCTTTGTGATCCAACGCAACAGTAACACTACAGCCATTAAACGCATCCTCTTCATTCCTATTAACTATACTACCAGAAGCACTGTCATTCACCTCCACTCTGTTAATGTTGATGCCACCACCATCAACTTCCCTCGTTTGTCCTTCCTCACTTTGAGCCCCTACATTGCTCAGTGGCCTTTCCTCCGCACTGCTCACATCCGACACTCCTGACGTCCCTGCAACTTTCTCTGCTCGTTGTTTATGAGGACAGGAAAATCTCTTATGACCAGTTTCACCGCACTCATAACAACGCAGACTGTCAGTACTAGCGTAAACCATGTAAGAGCTTTTCCCCACACATTACGAAATATCTAGTGTTTTAGTAGGAGATGATAAAAACATAAACACTTGCCGTCTGAAAGACAAGACATGTTTAAGTTCGGCAGATTTACAACCCAGCGGTATCGTTTTAACGGCACTTGCCATCTTTCCAAATCGAGTTAATTCTCGTACTATCGCATCATCTTTGACAAACGGTGGTACATTAGAAATTATCACCTTCGTAGCTGGAGCATGCAACGGTGTAATGGGCACAAAACTTTCTTTCACCCACATGCTGCTTTCAATTAAACGACTTACTAGTTGTTCATTCTTTAGAAAAACCACAACCGCTTTATTCAATATTTTCATGGCCTACCATAGTACCTGCCTTGGGAACGCACCTGAAACCATTCCTAAGCGAGAGGGATGGCTCTTCCCCAGCAGGGGTAGACGCCATCCCGCCTCACTAAAACGCTGCGTATAAATTAAACTAATATATCAGTGCCCCAAAGGAGAAAAAAAATAAATAAATAAATAAATAAATCCCCCCCACAAAAAAAAGAAGGAAAGGATTTATACAGCAAAGTTTTAGAACTTCACGCTCCCACACGTGCCTCTCACACGCCACCTTCGCTCCCAGCATGCAACACACACACACAGAGAGAGAGAGAGAGAGAGAGAGAGAGAGAGAAAAGGAGAAAGAGAAAAACATGTTATGCTTATCTAAAGTCATTTTTGCTTATTAGCATGGTTGAATTGGATCATTGCAGGTCAGCAGCAAAGACACTGGTTAAAAAAATGGGAATAGATACATATAGATTATGTGTATTATTTAACATTTTTAATTATTGCAGGTTTGCCTCATATTATAAGTTCACTCAAAAAAATGATTCTTTAAACCTACTTAATTCAATTATGGACAGTGGTTCCACACAACCAAATTGTTTTTGATGAACATGAATGGATTTTTTTGAATCTATGCAAACTCTTTGTGTTGTGACAACACAGCTGAATGAGGAAGAATTTATGTGAAATAGTAATGTCCAACCAACTCAATTTATTCACTTCCCTGTAACTTAAACCGGTTAAGTTTAGTGAACATGTTTTGGTTTATTAAAAACTGGCCAAATATGTTTCACTTTATCAACATAAGGAAGTTTGTTTCAGACAACTCATTTAAATTATGGACAGTGGTTCCATCCAATTGGTTCCAGTTACTTTAACTAAATGATTTCAAGTTAAAGTTACTCCCTTCAACAAAGCATTTTTGTGTGATTGTTTTGCAATGAATCACAAAAGACAAGATGTCACAAATTATCAAGTGTATTTGTTAAACAAGAGCAACAATTACAGTTACAACCACATTACAAAATTACAGAAATATTAAACTACTGTCATTTTCTAATTGGCATATAAAGGTAACCAATCAAACCTTAATCCAGGAACAGGAACTGGCTCCAGAAATAAATTCTGCAGTACTCCAAATGTGTACCTGATTTCAGGAGTTCAAGTTTAGTCCATATATCAGTCCCAGCAACATGTTTTTCATAGGGTTTACTGCTAAGGTCCTGAAGAACTTTATCTTCCAACACTCCAACATCTGCTGTGCTGTCTTCAATGTCTGCACCTTCAAATCGTATGACATAGATTCCCATGATTCCTCTGGATCACCTCCTGAGTGCTGCCAACGTCTGTATCCTAGAGAGGATATTTAAAAGAATGGAGTACTCGAATTCTTAAATTTACCGTAAATTCTTAAATTTACCTTAGCATTTATCATCTTTGAAAATACCAATAAATAAATAAATTAATAAATAAAAACAACTTACCATATACTCCATAATAACACTGCTAGTGTCTTCATTTGGGTACTTCAACGTCATTAGTCTAAAGATGCAGACAACAACAAAATTCATGAGATTTAGCCTTTACATTTTTCTAAAAAAAAAAAAAAAACACATTTGAAAAATGTCATTATTATTGCGTCTGATCATTTCCTTATGGGAAATAAAGGCAAGCAGTTCAGATGGAATTCTAACTAACATTACAGTGGAAAATGAAACAGTACTGGACCAGATCAGCACAGAAAGTCACTGTCCTGCAGAGTTTAGCAATATTCCCAATTAAAGGGATAGTTCACCCAAAAATGAAAATTCTGTGATTAATTACTCACCCTCATGTCGTTCCAAACCCACAAGACCTTCAGTCATCTTCTGAACACAAATAAAGATATTTTTGATGAAATCTGAGAGCTTTCTGACCCGGCATAGACAGTAATGCAACTGAAATGCTCCCAGACCCAGAAACGTAGTAAGGACACCAGTAAAACAGTGTAAAAAACAGTGGTTCAACCATAATTTTACAAAGCAGTGAGAATACTTTTTGTGTGCAAAGAAGAAAAAAATATTGACTTTATTCATCAATTCTTCTCCAAATTGCATCTTCTGCCATTATTGAGAGTACCTCTTTGCATAACGCATGTGTGTGGTTCTGCTGACATAGAACATGTATGCGCTGGGCCTTGTTTGCTTGCAGAGGAAAGCAAGTGCATGCATCGTGATACTCTCCATAATGGCAAAATACGTGATTTGGAGGAGAAGAATTGTTGAATAAAGTAGTTATTTTTGTTTCTTTACCCATAAAAAGTATTCTTGTAGCTTTGTAAAATTATGGTTGAACCACTGATGTCACATGGACTATTATATCAAAGTCCTTACTACGTTTCAGGGCTTGGGAATATTTCAGTTGCGTTGATGTCTATGCAGGGTCAGAAAGCTCTCTGATTTTATCAAAAATATCTTAATTTGTATTTTAAAGATGAACGAAGGTCTTACAGGTTTGCTAATCAAAGTTTTACTAAAAGTTCCAGGCAGGGGTGTTGGAGCTAAACTCCAGAACACTGGCTCTCCAAGAGCAGGTTTGACACGCCTGCCTTGCTTTAGAATGTATTGTTTTTGGGAAGTTAATTTATTTGCAATATCTGTCAGTTTACAGTAATACCATATTTTTATATTTACTATATTAATAACCCAATTCTTATTATATCTGTCTTTTTTGTTAATGCCTATGACCATAACCCTAAAACTCAGTGGCTGGTGAGACAATGTTTTAAAGGGGTCATCTGATCCAAAACTCACTTTTACATGTTGTTTGAACATATATGGATGTTGGCAGTATGTGTACACAACCACCCTATAATGATAAAAATCCACCCAGTGGTATTTTTTTAATCGTTATAAGTAATATGCCCTTTTTCAAATCAGGTCATTCTCAGCTTCTAAGTTGGTGTGACGTCACACCGATCAAGGCTGCTCCTACAATAGTTAATTTACATGACCGTCTTATCTTAGACCCGCCCTAAATGAGCCGAGTGAGAGCTGAAAACAGTCTGACCACACTTATTGTATTTAAAGGAACATGCAACAGAATGGCCCACTCTGAAAAGGGCTGATTTTGATATGGTAAAATGGGTGTTTTTTACACTACCACTGAGAAATTTTAACAAAAGTATGCTATGCACTTCTCATTAAGACTCTAAAGAATCATATCAACAGCATCTGATGACCCCTTTAACATGATTACAAAAGTTTTTGTTGAGTGTAGCTGTTCTTACCTGTGTAGTGGGGACCAAGAGGGTTTAATGCTTTGTCCAAGGACTCTTCTTCGGTTTGCAATCATCTTCATAAGTTTTGCAGTGTGGATCCACCCACTGGCAAAGACAGTTGACACTAATGGACCTATGGTTATTCTGCACAAATCTGTAAACACATGAAGTACAATTTGTTACAAGAGCACCCATATATAGTTTAACAGCAAAGACAAATTCAGTGATCAAAAGATTTGTGTGATTATTGTCATGTATATTATTCCAAAAGGGTGGACATGATCTGGAGCATATTTAAAGTCATAAAATGACTGTAAAAAGCATGATTTATAGTTCAGTTTATAGTTTATAGTTTTTATTAATATTCATAAAACATGTTTTTTATTGTGTGTGTGTGTTGTTGTTTTTTTTCTTTTTTTGTTTGTTTGTTTTTTTGTGTTTTATTGTGTTAGTTAGCTGTATTTTTGAGCTATTAATATTCATTCGAAATAAACCAACCACAATTTGATTGATATTACTTGGAATGCAGAATAATTATTTAAAAAAACAAAAACAGAGTTATCTGTTCTTGCAAATTAACTCTTAATATATACATGAACTCTTCATATATATACACACACACAAATACATGCATACATAAATGTATTAACATATAACATATCAATATATCTTAGTGTCTTACTTGTTTAGATTTCTAGAAGACACATCAGCTTCTTAACCATCCACCAGTTCACATTTACAACTGCGTGCATTCCTCTAAAACAGAAAATGCAAAATACCCTTATTCCTTTTGTTTACAAAGGATGAAAAGGCAATACAGCGGTTCACTTACCTTAGCCAAAACTTTTTTCTCCGTCAGTAAAGTTGTGCCATTCCTTCATTTCGCCAAAATCAGGCAGCGATGAAGAAATCCGTGATCAAATGTATGCTGTTATAAAAACGAATAGCAGATAAAATGTTAAAAGTATGCAGAAGTCGAATGTGGCATTATTTGTACTTGATTTCGTGCTTTAGCTAACGCTAATTTTACTGGGACTTGAATAGCCTAGAAAGAGCACAGGAAGGTTTTATTTAACTGCCTATATATCTTTAATGAGACGGAAAAGCACTTTGAATTTTAATAATTCGCCGCATCCTCTGTTCCACAAGCACACATACAAATACACTAACGTTACAGTCCATATGCGCGTTCACATCCCAACCGCGCGAAATCATCTATTAATGGCGCGATATACCAGTTACACTCGTCTGCAAAACAACACTAAAAGCATACTAAAACACTTACAGAAATTAAAGTTTTTGACTTAACACAAAGAAGTCTTTAGATTTTCTTATCTGACTGGTACTTCTAGCTCCGACGCCATGATACACCTCCTTCGCGCCGTCTTCATAAAATGCGTTGGAAACGTCATATCCGGTTTTTTGAACGGCGAAATTAAACCGTTTACGTTAGTTTAACGATTGATAATCAAGTAAAATGGAAACTTAAACAGTTTAAATTAATAGAGCACAATACACTAGTGTTTTGGTGGAAAAAGAAATACACTTGTGTTGTTTTAACAATAAATACCTGGGTAAAACGAACAGTGGCACAAAACCATTTTTTTGAGTGTTTGCATTTCACTGTTTTTATTCATTTAAGGCAATACTGAATCTGTTTTTGTGCAGGTGAGAACTACAGTAAAATCATGTTCATACAGCTCACACAATGCCTCTGAACTTACTCCCGATTTCTCTCAACACAGGGACAGGAGAACTATCAGTCAATAAATGGGAAAACAAAGTAACTGCCATTACTTATTTGAAAAAAAGTAACTCAGATGTTTTCTTGTAAATTAAAAAGCAATGCGTTACTTTACAGTTTAACAAAAACTGCCAGATTTGGGAAGATAAATTCTTGTAGGAGTGGTACAAGATGATGTGGTGATGGTCATTCAAGAGTCACTCTCAACTTATCTTTCCATAAAGCCTATATAAAAAAAAAAATATAATAATAATAATATATATATATATTTAGGATTTTTACCCATGCAAAGTCTCTGAGAAACTGACACCTTACACCTGACACCTTAACCACCAGGTAGGTTGCAGTTTTGGAAAATGTTGGCAGTGGAGACTTAATGTTCCTGATGGTTTCACACCTAATTTTTCACATGAATTCATATTTATTTTGCAGTTAACGTGTCTTTTCTTCTCCACCTGTTTTTGGCCCTATGAGCATTTTGCTGTCCTGTGGTCATGACTTAACTTTGCAATTTCTCTATTGCATTAGTTTTGAATATTTCTCACGTGGATTTAATAATTTGGGCTTTTTTAGTCCGAGTTAAATCTCTTTTTTTCGCTCATTTTATCTGTTAAAGAAAACCTGCCTAATAATTATACACACCTGAATATAAGGATTTTTTTTTCTTTTTTTCTTTTTTTTACTTCCAGCTTTCATGGACAATTACAGAGCACAGCATAAATGTGTACACCCCCTCTCCAAAACTTCACAAATTCAGCAATTACTCTTTACTTAGAAGACATGTTAGTGTTCTTGGAGACATAAGTCTCCATCTAAGTGCTAAAATGTTGTGTTGCAAAAATAAGTACACCCTCCTGAAAATTCATAAGTTTAAGTAAAAAAATAAAAAATAAAATAAATAATAATAATATTAATAATAATACAAATTGTAGTTTTAAGGCAATTTTTGATCAACAGGTAAGTATTTTGAACCAAAACTTTTAAAGACATGTAATTTGCTGACAGTTAAAGGTGTTATATAGCCTACTGAATCTTACTCAGACATAATTCTGGCAACATTGGAAAGAAGTGGAGAGAACTGGGAAGTGACATTTCTTAGCATAAAAGAGAAATACCAAATTATTTTTTTAAGTGTGAAAATATAGCAGAAGTAGCACCGACATTCAGAAACAATGGACTTGTGACAAGGCTCCTGAAATAATCAGGTCTTCACTTTAAATTTTCATGTAAACTTAAAGTGATTACTGATGTAATTCATTTTTTTAATGATGTTCTGATACGGAAAACCATAGAATTCAATAGGGTGTAGAATATCAACTTGCCCAATAATTATTCATGCAATGTACATTGAGCTAAATAATGGCAATATTGTTCTATGTATGGCTGCTTTATAGCTGAAAGTACAGTTATTTTATAATTGATGAATTTTGCAATATTTAACACTGCTGTCACAGCCCTGGAGTAGACACCCCTATTCGCCTCCAGTCTGGACTCCGCCTCAGCCTTCCGACCCAGCAGCTCCACCCTGGCTCCTGGCTCCCTCGTCTCCACCGTCGGCCCACAAGCTCCACCGAGCTCCCTCTTCCCTCCGGCTCCGCCTTGGTCAGTCGTCGACCCGCCATCGGCTCAGGACTCCACTCCTCCCGCTACGCCTTGCCACTCTGTCCCACCAGCTCCGTTGGGCTCCTCCCTCCCTCCAGCTCTGCCTCATTCCTCTGTCTCTCCGGCTCCGCCACGGACCTCCAGAACACCTTGGCCCTCTGGATCCTTTGTATCGCCTGGACTCGTCGGCTCTCCAGAGGGGGGAGAACTGTCACACTTTTTGTATTGGTTTTTCCCTCATGTGCCCATATATGGTTTTCCTGTTCCTGCCCTCGTTATGTCATTATTAGTTAACCTTGTATCACTTCTGTCTTAATTAAGTTATAAGTTGGTTTCAGTTCAGTGTTTGTTCTCCTGTCTGGTCGATGTGCAGTGTGTTCCTGCCCTGCTTGTGGATTTACCAGTTTGGAATATATTAAAGACTTTTGATTTCGTTGACCTTCGTCTCCGTTGTGACAACTGCTATTTCCCTATTTTTAATTATGAAACTACTTTGAAACAATCTGTACACATTAAAGGAACTGACTTGAGATATGATGCATAGATATTGACAGGGTATCTTCAAAGGCAGCCATTTTGTTTGTTTAAGTACTGTTTTCTGTTTGTTGGGAATGTACTGTTATTAAAATGCTGTCCAGATAAAATGCTCACATTTTTTTTTTGGCAGAGAATTACTGTTTACTTGATGTGCATTTGAGCAGATGTTCTGCCAGGTGGTCCAGAAAAGGACTAATTGCTCTATTTGGAAGCCGTATTCAACAAACAACCACATCCAGACCATTGATCAGCCATTGCTGACTTATAAAGTTCCCGTTCTCTCCTTTCTGCAATGCTTTTCTTTCCAATATAGCCTATAAAGTTAACAGAACAATATAGTGGGTGATACATGACAGCTGAAAGTCATAGCACTCTAAGTGCAAGTGATTAAATGTGTAGAATCTAATATTAACAATAATTTATATTTTTATTTTCTTCGAAATTGCAGTGTTGATTACTGTTTACTCATTACCGGCAATCATTACCTTGCTTTTATTTGTGCATGAGTGGTCTGAATGTAACATTTGTTCTTTCACAGAAATCATTGAAGAGTCATTGAGAATGGGAAAATAACTAAATGCATATCTGAGTGGGAGCAGTGGCGGTATGAGGGACGTTTCCAGGAAGCCTTTATCAAACTTTAAAATGTAGCATTAAATGATTGTTATAGAAACACCATCACGAGCACATCAAAATGTTGCAGTGTCAGTAGTTTACTACAAGCCAGATGGCAAATCTATGCCAAATTGTACATGCTGTCATTAGCCATTAGTGAAAGTCCTGTAAATTTTTTGCGATAACTAATAACTTATCAAGTAGTTATATTAAATCAGTAGTTAGTGGGCTCAGTAAATTTCTAACATGTCCATTCATAGCATATGAACATACATACAAACATAATTACAACTTCTGAGCTCATAAGTAGGAAATTCTCAAGAGGACTTGAAAGCAGCAGAGGAGGAAGGAAATAATTAGAGATGTTTGATCCTTGCCGTCTAACATCTGTGTAATATTCAGCATCGATCTGAGGCAGCTTCACTGCCACATCAGACTGTGTGTGCATTTGCATCGCTATGTTTAATTCTGATGATGTAATAGTTTTAGAAGGCTTTGTTCAGCACTGACTGTGCTGTTGTCTGAACAGACAGAACTGTAACCCAGCAGTCTGATGTTTTGTGTTATACTTCACTGACAAAGCAGCTGAAATAAAGCACCTTGGACATTTTATCTGACAGTTATATAAAAACAGTAACTGTGTTTTTTATGTCTGTCTTGCCATCAGGGCAAACAAAAGTGCACACTTAGCTCTGCTCTGTCAACAGTGGTACCATAAATTAAGCTTTAGTTCTTTAGTATTTGTCAGGCTGGTCCAGCTAATGCACATGCTCTTTCAAGAGTAAACGAGGATGCGATGCCAAATTCAGCATTTTCCTCTTTAATCCATTTTGTTTATACTTTGTTTTTTTTTTTTTTTTTAATCGACACATTAAGTACGGTAAGTATTTATTTATATACGGTAAGTAAGTATTTCTGTTGCCTTTTCCATTAACTGAGCTTGTTGAAATGTATTTTAGGATGTAGCTGAAATGAGGTTTCGTAGAAGGCAGCAAAATTTCAAATGCATGAGCTTACCCATGGTGCCATAAAATGCTGCCTCTGCAGGCGGCAAGCTAGTATTTGGAACTTTTCATTGCATTAATTGATTTTATTGAAGTAGACTATTGATGTACAACAGCACTGTTCAGGTATTAATGAATTTGATTTCATTGCTTAACACCTAATCACCTCTGATCTAGGATCACAGAATAGGTATTGCACACATCGGTACAGAAGATGAAACACTCTGGCCAGTCTTTTCAATGTACAGCAGCATATCCTTATTAAAATTCAGAGATATTCGCACGTCTCGGTCCAAGGTCTTGATTCTCATTTCAGAGCTTTTGTTTGATTTCATTCACACTTAAACTTTTATGAATTCTATGTAAAAAAGCAGTGAATATTAATATGTTAATTTACTAGACAGTTCAGAAACAGAAAAAAAAAAAAAAAAAAAACAGAAAGAGCTTTATTGCCAAGTGCGTTCACACACAAGGAATTGGTCTTGGTGTTAGGAGCTTCCAGTACAGAAAATACAAACATAGTGCAGACATACATAAAGTTAAGGTAATAATAAACACTAATATTAAAAAATAATATATAATAAATTATAAATAACAGTGGTAATAAAAATATACAGAAAGAAAAAAAAAAAAAAATGTCCATAGACAGAACTATGAATGTGCATATTTGCTATATACAAAAGTTTTGTTAAGTAAAAACACATGACCAGTACTGAGGTGTGTTAAGTGTGGTTCAGGTGGGATATGGCTTGGGGGAAAAAACTGTTCTTGTGTCTGGCTGTTTTGGTGCATAGCGCTCTGTAGCGTCGGCCAGAGGGCAACAGTTCAAAGAGAGAGTGGGCTGGGTGTGAGGGCTCCAGAGTGATTTTCTTAGCCCTTTTCCTGACTCTGGAGGTGTAAAGATCATGGAGGTTGGGTAGAGGGATACCAATAATCCTCTCAGCAGTCCTGACTGTCCGTTGTAGTCTTCTGATGTCTGTTTTGGTAGCTGAACCAAACCAAACAGTAATAGAGGAACACAGGACAGACTCAATGATGGCCGAGTAGAACTGTTTTAGCAGCTCTTGTGGCAGGTTGAACTTCCTCAGCTGGCGGAGGAAATACAGCCTCTGCTGGGCTTTTTCCATAATAGAGTCAGTGTGATTGTCCCACTTCAGGTCCTGAGAGATGTTGGTACCCAGGAATCTGAATGACTCTACTGTAGCCACAGTGCTGTCCATGATGGTGATTGGGGGGAGAGCAGGGGGGTTCCTCCTGAAGTCTATGATCATCTCCACTGTTTTAAAAGTGTTTAGCTCCAGGTTGTTAAGACTGCACCAGACAGCCAGCTGATCAACCTCCTGTCTGTAAGCAGACTCGTCTCCATCCTTGATGAGGCCGATGACTGTAGTATCGTCCGCAAACTTCAGGAGCTTGACAGAGGGGTCCTTTGAAGTGCAGTCATTTGTGTAGAGAGAGAAGAGCAGTGGGGAGAGAACGCAACCCTGTGGGGCACCAGTGCTGGTTGTGTTAGTCCTGGATGTGAGTTTACCCAACCTCACTAGCTGCTGCCTGTCTGTCAAGAAGCTGGTAATCCACTGACAGATGGAGGTGGGCACAGAGAGCTGTGTCAGTTTGTCTGAGAGAAGGTCAGGCATGATGGTATTGAAGGCCGAACTGAAGTCCACAAACAAGATCCTTGCATAATTCCCAGTTCTGTCAAGGTGTTGCAGGATGTAATGCAGTGCCATGTTGACTGCGTCATCCACAGACCTGTTTGCTCTGTAGGCAAACTGAAAAGAATCCAGCAAGGGTCCAGTGATGTCTTTCAGATAGGCCAGGACCAGTTTCTCAAATGCCTTCATGACCACAGACGTGAGAGCGACAGGTCTGTAGTCATTAAGTCCAGTGATTTTGGGCTTTTTGGGGACTGGAATGATGGTGGAACGTTTGAGGCAGTTGGGAACTAAGCACAGCTCCAGTGATCTGTTAAAGATCTGTGTGAAGACAGGAGCCAGTTGGTCAGCACAGACCTTTAAACAGGCAGGTGAAACACTGTCTGGGCCAGAAGCTTTCCTAGGTTTCTGCTTCCTAAAGACTCGGTTGACGTCCTCTACACAGACCTCCAGCACAGGTTGAGTGGTGGGGGAGGGGGGGAGGGGAGTTGCAGGGGGGGTGGGTGAATGTGTGAAGTGCAGATCAGAGCGGGAGTCGGGTGTGAGTCTGGGCTTTTCAAACCGGCAGTAGAACACATTCAGATCGTCAGCCAGTTGTTGATTCTCCACAGACTGTGGGGGTGGTTTCTTGTACATAGTGATGTTCTTCAGACCAGACCATACGGACGCTGGATCGTTTGCTGAAAGCTCTTTTTTCAGTTTCTCAGAGTAGTTCTTTTTAGCCACTCTGATCTCCTTTGTTAGTCTGTTCCTGGCCTGGTTATACAAGATTTTATCCCCACATCTGTAAGCGTCCTCTTTGGCATGACGAGGCTGTTTGAGTTTCCCTGTAAACCATGGTTTATCATTATTGAATGATAAGAATGTCCTGGTGGGGATGCATATATCCTCACAGAAACTGATATATGAAGTTACAGTCTCCGTGAGCTCATCCAGATTGGTGGTGGCAGCTTCAAAAACACTCCAATCAGTCCATTCAAAACAGGCTTGTAAATCCCGCTCTGCTTCATTAGTCCATCTTTTAACAGTCCTTAATACAGGTTTAGCTGCTTTCAGTTTCTGCCTGTAGGTTGGTATAAGATGAACCAAACAGTGATCAGAGAGCCCCAAAGCTGCCCGTGGGACAGAGTGATATGCATCTTTAATTGTTGTGTAACAGTGATCTAATATATTACTGTCTCTGGTGGGACATTTAACATACTGTCTGTATTTTGGCAGTTCACGGGAAAGGTTTGCTTTGTTAAAATCCCCCAGAATAATTAAAGGAGAGTCTGGGTAGCGTTGCTCCGTATCAGTAATTTGTTCGGCCAGCTGTTGCATCGCGGCGCTCACACACGCGTCCGGAGGAACGTACACATTCACGAGAATGAAAGAGGAAAACTCACGGGGCGAATAGAATGGTTTACAGTTTATGAAGAGCGCCTCTAAATTAGGAGAGCACATCTTTTTCAGAGTTGTTACATCTGAACACCAACCTTCATTTATGTAGAAACATAATCCACCACCTCTCGTTTTCCCCGTTAACTCCGCGATGCGGTCCGATCTGAACAGCTGAAAGCCCGGAATATGCAGTCCGTTGTCCGGAATGCTTTCACTTAACCAGGTTTCAGTGAAGCACAATGCAGCAGATTTTGAAAAGTCCTTGTTCATACGGTTGAGGAGAAGAAGTTCGCCCATTTTGTTAGGAAGGGAACGGAGATTCGCTAAATGTATACTAGGAAGTGCTGTTCGGAAGCCACGGTTGCGGAGCTTAACCAGGGCGCTGGCACGTTTCCCTCGTTTGCGCCTGAGCGCGCGTTTGAGTAGGATCGCTGCTCCTCCGACTAGTACATCTAACAAAGCGTCTGAATAATCAAAAAACGGAAAAACATTTTCTGGTGTATGTTGCCTTATGTCCAGTAGTTCGTCTCTGGTAAAACTTACACTAAGAGAATGACTAAAAACAGAACAAACAAACAAAGACAGTAAAAGAATTGGAGAGCTCCACACCACGGCAGCCAATCCACTCGAAGAAGTATATCGGCAACATTTTTTTCTTGTCCTTTGCACAAAGCATCATAGAAGGGTGTTGCTAGGTAACAAGAAAGTGAGGTGCACACAGTAAACACTGAACAAAAGGAATTAGCAAACAAAATGCATTTGAGCATCTCTCAAAAAGACGAAAAGAGACGCTGATGAGCTAACAAACAGTTGTTCATCTCTGTAGTCTTTCTTTCATCATTTTGTGATTTTTGTTATGTTATGATTCATTTGAATTGACCAGTATTGATTGATGCTTCGCTTAGTATGAAGGTATTTTAATTGTTTAGTATTCAATGGATTTATGTGTTTATATGACAAAATATGTTGAATTATGATTTTATTGTTTTTTTTTTTTGTTTTTTTTTAAATCATCCTTTATAACAAACTACATGACTGACATCTACACTGGTCATTTGGTTAATTCTGTTGTTGTCTTCTTTTTTTTTTTTTTTTTTTTTTTTTTTTTGCATCATAGCCCATATTTTTATTGCCCTCAGCGACTTCCAAAAAAAACAAAAAACAAAAAAACAAACATAACCAGACCTTGTCTTCCGCACCCTTACCATGCTTCTCCCTCACCCGTTAGTGTTCATTCAGATTGCAATGGCTCACTGATCTGCCTTTTTTGCCCCATCAATAGACATCGGCACAGAAAGACCAGTCTCAGCTTTGGATATAAGGCTCGCTTGAAATGAGGTGAGGTGGAGTGGGGGTGGGCGAAGGACCCTGAGCTGGTAATTCAGTTCCTCTCAGACCCCATCTGCCGGGAGGCTGTTTCCATCAAGTGTGCGCTGGTGGCCCTAAAAGAGCTCTGGCGCTCTATCATAGAAGAGCTGAAAATGGAGCGAGAATAGTGCGGCAGAGAAGAGCTAGTCTAATCTCAGAGGCAGAGAGAGAGAGAAATAGACAGTAGTAATAGAACTGAGAAAATCTTCGGCTGAGCGGAGAATGACTGAGAGAGATTAAATCACAGAGGGGAAGATGCACTGACTTTGGTTAGGTGCAAATGGGTTAATGTCAAAATATGTTCAGCATGAGGGAAAAAAAAAAAAAAAAAAAACTCTGAAAAACTAGTGTAATGTTTGTGATTAATTATGTAATTATAACATAAGCGAAAGGCATGGATCGTATTTAATGATAGTATACAGCTGCTGTCTTTTTATTGATCTAATTTGATTTCTTAAAGGATGAATTCTAGCACTGTCAAATAACATTGACAAGGGCGGAATCCAAAATGAAGGTGTGGCGGGATGACAAATGTAGCTTTACACTGTAAAAAATGATTTTGAATTTAACAGTAAGATTCCGTCTATTTATTCCTATATGAGTTCTTTTTTTTTTTTTCCATCTGTGAGGACCCGACCTAGCGATCTGCCAAGACCTTGCTTGCCAATCTAAGTGCATAGCATTCGAAAGTATGGCTACACTTGCAATCAGAAATCGAAAAAAACAAAGTAGCCAACAATATTTCTGATAAGCTAAACATGTTGCAGTAGATGTGTCACCACCAATATGACAAAGCATTTTAATTTAACAGATCGTTAAAGATCACAAACACGATTCAAATACCAACATGATTCTGTTCCTAAATTACAATGATTCATCTGTTTGATTCCTCAACATTTCTTCCTGCAGTGTACGACCAGTGTGATTTGGACATTTAAATCTGCGTTTGTGCTGCCGCTGACCTAAAGAGAGCCACTGTCATGTATATGAATGAAACAGTTTCACAGTCTTTTCAACCACACAGTTCATTATTTCTGTCTTACAAACTCTCAAATAATCACAGAAGTACTAGGATAAAAGTTCATAATCTGGATATAAACAGAAAATCATCCTTTCAGTCATCCTTTTGAAAGTTAATTTGACATTCCAAATAATGTTATTATCGATTACGTTGTTATGTCAGTAGATGGCAAAAGGGGCTGTTAATAATGTATTTGTCTTTGATAATTCATTCAAAAACACTGATTCATCCAGTAATGAACCAAGTAAATACTGAGTGAATCACTGAATCATTTACTTATAAATTAGGCCTACATGTGATTTTGTTTAGTTGTCTAATGTTTTTTTCTTCAGAATCATAAGAGAACCACAACTTCCATTTTAAAAACAACAACAACAACAAAAACAACAACCCAATTTATCCAGAATCACGAAGCTCTATTTTGCAAACAGCTCTTAAGTGAATCTTGTTTTTATGTAGCCTGTTAACTTTTGTTCATGGTGTTCAGCTGCAACTAAATGTTTAGTAAAAAAAGAAACAGAATAAATATGCTTGATATCATCTTTTATTCACATTGGAATCGAAAATGGGAATCCAAAAGAATCGGAATCGATATAAGCAGAATCGGAGTCAGAATTGATAATATTCTTACGATACCCAATCCTAGTATTTAATGTTTGTGTGACTGACACTGTGCACCTTCTATATATGTTAATATTTAAAAGCTGTTTTGTGATGAGCTTTGGTTCATCATGTGGCTTTCTTATCACCACCTGCTTTTGGTGGTCATCAGTGTATTACAAAGGTACAAAACAAATTTCAGTACTAAAAAAAAACAAACAAAAAAAAACATAAAACGTTGTTACCGTACTTTAAATGTAAATTTTTTTGGATTTTTTTTTTTTTTTTTACAGTGTAGTTATGGTATTTGGAGGGAAAAAAAGGTCCAATGTCAAATGTAGTGTAGAGTGGGGATAACGCCACCGTTTCTTCTAAAATAACCACTACATAAATTATCAAGATAAATTTTTCTTGTAACTATGGACTACTTTGACGATGTAGAAGTTTTCACCGTGAAGCTTACACTGGTGATGTACCTGGGGAAAAATGGATTTCACAGTAAATTATCTAATTTTCAGCAGTAAGAAAAAAAAGTGTTTTGAAGCTTGTTTTTTTTTTTTTTTTTTTTTTATAGAACATCACAGTTATATATGAAAATAGTAAGGTCTCCAGATAGGGAGGATGTGTTATCTACAGTTAGGAAAAAAATCTTTTTATTTTCAGAATTACATTTTTTTTCCAAACCTAGTCTGTGAGGTAAAACCCCCTCAGGGGCATGGCTTAATTACTGTACTTACTCTGTTCTGAACATCAAATCCTTTGTTTTTTCCATCAAATGTATTCTAACAACAGTATTCAACATTTTAAGGAGATCAAAAAAAGGTTCATTAAAGTTGTCCTAAGACAAGAATGGGTATTGTTTTGGTTTTAGGACAACTTTGATCCACTTCAAATGTTGACTGCTCTAGTTGGTTGAATAAAACTATTTGGACTTTATATGTAACAAATGTTAGCATCAGGTAGCTAGTTAGCTAGCCAGTTAGAATCAGTGGTAACACTTTGGTATAGGGAACAACTTTTACTATTAACTAGTTGCTTATTAGCATGCCTATTAACAACATGGATATTTATTAGTACTTACAAAGCACATTATTCTGCATGACCATATTCTACATCCATAATCCTACCTAAACTTAACAACTACATTACTAACTACTAATAAGCACCAAATTAGTAGCTTATTGAGGCAAAAGTCATAGTAAATCGTTTGTTAATAGTGAGAATTGGACTTTAAAATAAAGTGACCGCATCGGCTAACAATATCTTTTAAATAAGCTATTAAAATTTTAAGCTTAAACTAAAAAAAGCCTGTACTGTGATTTTGTAAATGCCCATGGGGGCATTTTACCCCACCTGTGGGACAATGTGGGAGATAAATATATCTGTGACAATTACATAAGCTCTTGAATCAGATCTCTATGGCCACCCTAGTAAAAAAGTAATAGATGTAAAATGCATTTATTTCATACTAAGTATAGTTCAAGTCTTTTAACATATTTACTGGCATATCGCTCGAGACTTACTGATATAAAAATTGCAATTAAACTTTTTTTTTTTGGACTAGTACTTGTGCACAATGCACATTTTTTTTAACATTAAGCCTAAAGTATGTTTGGTAACATTTTACTTGAAGGGATGTACATAAGACTGACATGACACATTCATCATCATGACATGACACATGTTATGAATATGAAGGAGGTTTTATGCATGTTAATGACTACTGCCATTAAGTGTCATTCGCTCAGTTATGTCATTTTAAATTCAAAGATCACATTGTTTGTGATGCCTTTGTTATGACAACTTGACATAAACCAATATATCATAACCTGTCAGTGTCTTTGCCATGACAGCTTGACATTACCAAGGCAATGTTGTACTATATGACAGCAAGATATGTTATATACTATATCTGTTGTACTATATGGCAGCTTTTGCTCAGAAAAATATGAATGGGAACCAATCTTTTGTTGTGAGGAATTAAAATGATGAAAATGGAAAACATTAAGAAATAAAAATGCATTTGCACCTGTTGAGCAATTATTTGTTATCAAGCCAGATAAGAAGGATCAGTCTATTAATCGTTCAAGAGGACTCCAGTGATTGAAAAAACTAAAAAAACACAGCACAACCCTGGGTGAATCGCTCTCCAAATGCAATAAAATACAATTTCATCAATTTAATTATTATTATTGGATGATTGATTTTATTTCTGAACACCTGTTCATCTTTTTTTACGCCATTTGAAATGGGCTATTATCTGACCTTCTGTTGGAGGAAACTTACAAAAAAAAAAAAAACATTATGAAATGAAAAATATTCATGATGCTGTTATAAAATTATTTGACAGAGTATTAGCACTTAATGACATTTTAGTGAGAAATTCAAGTTGTACCACTATAAAAGTGGTAAGAAAAAAATTAATGACACAATTATAATGGCCTCATGACAGCCAGTGTCAAAACTAACCACATGACGGTTTAATGTAATGTTAACCCACATAAAGCTAAGTAGTTTATTGCTATCTGCTATGTCATGTTTATGACAGGTTATTTTGTCTTGGTAATGTCAAGCTGTCATGACAAAGACACTGACAGGTTATGATGTATTGGTTTATGTCAAGCTGTCATAACAAACGCATCTCAATCAATGTCATCTTTGCACTAAAAATGACATAACTGAACGAATGACACTTAATGACAGTTGTCTATGACCAGCTAGGAGCCCAACAGGACTTTAACAAGAAAGACATTTCAAAGTTCAATGTGCTATGTGCAGTGTGCTAGTCATGAGAAGATGAGAACTGGTCCATTGACTGAGTTTAGTTTCTCCCAAGTGTCCTTTTCTCCATTTCTCTGACTTGATTGGGATTTGGGTTCCTTGCACTGTTGCCTTTGGCTTACTCCATTGGGGTTTAAAAAAAACACTACATATTCAGTAATATTATTGAGTTAATGGCACTAACACTGTTGAATGAAAACAAAACTTGAACTCAGCTGGGCTGAATAATGACTGCTGTCTTTAAAATTGTTTCATAATTGAATCATTTTGCAACACTGACACGTTACTAAACTGAACTGAATCTACTTCAAGCTGATTGAAGCGAAACAGCTCTACTTTTTCTTTTTTTCATAACTGATTAATTTTACACAGTTTCATTTGAGTCTCACAGTACGTCACATAACCGGCTTGCTGGGATGTTGCTGTGTCATCTTGCTGCTTACTTGCTCTATACTCCGTAATGCGCCCAACTCCACTGAACAGTGCACACTTACTGTCAGAGAGGCAGAGAGGGGAAGCGACTTGGTGTCTTCTCAGGGATAAGGCCATTTTGTTGATCTTGTGTTCCCCTAAAACCCACATGCCTTACTCACCGCCCCACTCTCTTCCATTACTGGAAAGTCTCACTCTCCTTCTCTCACTGAGTGCTTGCCGAAAACCATCCATCACAGGCGGCTTCCCTGAAGCAGCGTTGCTTTAGCTCCTGGTGGGAGAGGAGCTGTGTGATTGACAAGATTAACTATGAGTCTCTTCTCTACACACCCTGCTGAAGTACCTAAGAGAGAGAAAGACAACTGGTCTCTAGCGTCTGTCTCTGTCTCTGTTGGCCTCTCTCCTCTTGCGTAGAGCTCTCATAACGCAAGACTCTCTCTCCACGACTCACTGTAATTTAATAGCTGCTCTTGTGACACACACTAGGAGTGTTCGGGTAGATCAGTGATGTGACTACGCCACAGACAGCATGTGCCCCTCAGAGCACAGCCATTTTGATTCCCCTCGGACTACAAGCCATTTATCATAAATTAATATGAATATTCCCCTCACAGAGCTGCCTACATGACAACATCAGCTCTGATTTTAAAAGCAGACAGTCTTTGGAGACCACCATAAAGTCCTTTACGGAAACTATTTGGTTTGGTAAGAGTAAACTCCAAATCATCTCTCATTATTTAGCTGGATCTGTCTGCTGCCTTTAACCCTGTAAACTACCAGATCCTTCTGTCCAAGCTTTCTGACTTGGACATTGTAGGTGTGGTTCTTCGGAAGCTTATAGTATTTATAGGTTTCTTGGAAGGGAGGATGTCTAAGTTACATCTGCTAATCGGGGCTACCTCAGGGTTAAGTGCTCCTCTCCTTTTCTCCATATACAACTTTACTTGGAACGATCATAAAGGCACACGGCTTCTCTTAGTGCCACTATACAGATGATACACAGCTGTATCTGTCATTTAAACCTGATGATCCCTGCCTCAGCTCCTATTTCTGCCTACCTTTCAGACATCTCATCTTGGATGAAGAAGTGTCCTGTCCATCTCAACGTTGCAAAGATGAATCTCCTTGTAATGCCTGCAGACCCACAACTGACCACAACATCCCTCTTCAGATGGGAACTACAACAGGGGTTTTCAAACTTTTTGGGGCCGGGGACCCTTTACAGGGGAGAAACATTTTCAAGGACCCACTCATTATTATAAGTAAGGAATAACTGACAACGGGCCGTAAAATTCGTAGAAAATAATTATTTTAGAAGAGTTCAACGGACCAAAGTCAGTTATTCCGCTTATACTACCGTTACCACACCTCAAGATATTGATCAGATGATACACTGTAAAATCCAATAGTTTACCTTACTTAGACATAATTAGTTATCTTTACTTAGTTGCTATACTTACTAGGTTTTATTAAGTTACAGCTACTTTCAAGCGAGTAAAACAGTTTACTTACTACTTTGAGTGACGCTTACTTAAAATATTCAAGTAGCCACCAAGGAACTAATGACATTAATAAACCAGTGAGAGGCAGCAGTGCACTAATATGTTGCTAATTTGCAAAATAACAACAGAAGAAAAAGAAAAGATATTTTTTGAAGTGGCAATTGTTAATCTGCAGTTATTTTTCACTAGTTACCTTCACTCATTTCCCAAAGTCATCTTGAATGTTGTTTCAATACAACTATATATTTGAGAGAACATCACATAAGCTGACTTCATAAATTGATGTTGATTTTCGTAAAATGTTGTTGGTGTGTCTTATTTTATTTATTTTTTTATTATTATTAATTATTATTATTATTATTATTATTATTTTTTTTTTTTTTACTTACCATTATAGTGATTAATGTTCCGTTTGGTTGGGCACTTGGCACTTTGCATTTCTTATAATAATTTTCTTCCTATTGATGCAGCAATACAACATGAAATCATAATTTTTGATTTCAAGGGAAGAAAAGTAATAAGTTGGTTGCTTTTAGAAGGTAACCTTGTAATTCTGATATTTCAATTAGCTAAATCTTTCAATTCTTTAGCTAATGTATTTTTTTACATTTATTAATGATCTGCTTCAATTTTATTGTTCTTCATAAACACCTTGAGAAACTTCATTGGGTTGAGACAGTCCTTTAATATTTGTGGTAATGTGCTCAAATCACAGACTTCAACATTCAGCACGTGAATCACAACGATGGTAACAATCCAGTTTTATTTATTTTTATTAATTTTGACAATAACCATTATATTATTTTATTTTCTCTTTTTGTTGTGTTACTACTGACACAAGTCAGTAAATAAAATTAGCAAATAAAAACAACAACAGTAAAACAAACCAATTGCATAATTTATTCATGCCGCAATGCACTCTGGGAGTCAGTGAGTAGAAGTCAAGTGTAAGCCTAAAGTAAATGATTAAGTACCCCCTACAGTTATTTTTTAGTTACTAGAGCTCTCGTGTAAGTAAACTATACTAACTAAGTATTTGTCAGTACAACATACTATTCTTATTTCACTTTACTTCGTTTTTTTAAGGCAATCGGTTTGCATGCTTTTTTTAAGTAAGCCCAAATAATTAGATTTTACAGTGTATATTTCAAGGCATTCGTCTGGTTTCTTGTCCTTAAAACGCTATTGTGAGTAGGAATAATTTCTTACGCATCTCATCCAACGCCTCCATTGCTAATTCCAAAATGTCATTTTTGACCTAGTAACGACACTTGAGCCATTGATAGCAGACTAATGTGGTTAATTAAGTTTAGACAGACAAGCAGACAAGACAGAAAGAGAGAGAGCTCATGAATTACCTCTGTGAGTCTGTGCGTCTCTCAAAAGTGATCGGCAGATCCGCCTCTACTAATAATGAAACTTCAAGTTAATTTTCTTAAGGAACAGCGCTGTTTACCTCACTTGTATGCTTGCACATACAATCATTAGCATGTGTGGGAGAAATAGAGTATGTGCTTTCCATACATAATAAAATGTAATTTTGTGGCACAACCATGGAAATAATCTGTCGTTTTTATCCTGTTGTTTATTTTATTTATTTATTTGGCCAATGTCATTGTGTATTTTGGTTAATTTGCTGTTTTTAGGCTGTAAGAACCTTTGAAGTAACTGAAATCATGTGATATAGACATGTAATGCGGTCAGGAGCTGCCTGGAACTATGCTCGCAGTACGTTTCCCTGAAAATAATGCATACCTTCAGAACGTTCGTCAGCCAATCAAATTCAAGCATTCAGTGGCCCCCGTAGTATAACTGTGTTTAATGCTAAGATTAATGTGGGTGGGAGTAATGAGCATAATATGATAGTTTTATTGCTGCAAATAGTCCTGATTTTTTGGGGGGTAAGTTGCACCAGGTCAGTGAAAAAAAAAAAAAAAAAAAAGAAAAGGCCTATGAGTTGCATCAATGTTTAAGTCACATGTTGTTATTTCATTCAGAAATAGGCCCAATGTAAATACTGAAATGTTAACAAACATTCTAACCACAAAACAAAACAAAAAAAAAAACATGTATTTTGTTTCCCATACTCCAAATCATTTACATTTAATGGTATTCAGAACAGAACAAAAATAAAACATACATGTATTTAAAAAAAAGTGCCATTCCCCTAGTGAAAAATATACTAAAATGTATTTGAAATACATTTGTTTAATGCTAAGTATACTATAAATACATTTACATATTTATGTACTTAATACAAATACCCTGCAACTGTACTTTCAGTATACCAAACTGGTATACTTATAAAGTCTGCTAAACTGGAACAACTAATTTTGTACTTAATGCACTTTAAGTGTGCAGAAGTACAATCTGAGTCCACCTAAAGATATACTGAAGTATATTTGATTGTGCTGAAGTGGAACTATTGCAGGTATACTTTAGGTACACATCAAATATATTGCATTTAAAAAACACATTAAAATCCTCATCAATAGTGACATTAAAACACATTTTAGGCTTAATATTAGAGAAATGTGCATTGTGCACAAGTAGTACAAAATAAAAATAAAGTTTATTTCTAATTATTAAATCAGTCTGGAGTGATATATTAATAGATTTGAACTGTACTTAGTATGAAATAAACGTATTCTAAATATATTACTTTTTTACTAGCGACATTACAAACAATGTGTATTTAAATGCCAAGCTTACAACAAACTTATTTAAAATGAAAGTGAAACTGAACCCCGGATGGGCTCATGTAGGCCTTCGTCTTATTTGGCATGAATCGTTTCTATGAATGAATCATTGTGTGTAACACTTGGTTGCTGAACTATTATTTCATATACGAAGAAGGCTCTTTCATGTCCCAATATAAAACAGCATCAACTAATGTGTTTAGAAAAACATCACAGCATTGTGATGTTCACACTGAGTGGCACAACATTGTACAACAGACAAGTTAAACTGAGTAGCCAAATAGCTTTTGTATGTTTAGTTGTCTCATTTAGTTTCATGATGAAGAGGCTGCGATGGCGTGAACTGATAATGTTGTGTGCGTGTGTGAGGTGCCCGCACAAACTCACTGATACTGCGAAGTTGTCACACAGACATTAGAAATACATTTGTAGAAACCTTGAAGTGCCCACTATTAAGTGTTTACATTTTGCTTATTTGACATTAAATGCACAGTCAATTTGGAATATAAATCATAGCCCTGGTGAAAAAGCAGCATATGCTGGTAGGTATGTTTTGATGCTGGTTTAAGCTGGTCCTTTGCTGGTTTATGCTGGACCTTAGGTGGTCATGTTGCTGGTCAAGGACCAAAATAAACCAGCAAAGGACCAGCATAAACCAGCTAAAGACCAGCATCAAAACCTACGTACCAGCGTATGCTGTTTTTTTTTTTTCAATAGGGAACATATTACAGATGATAAAAAATGTGATTTGTAGCTCGGAAAATATGATAGCAAATTATTTTGCGGACCACTTGGCTGTGGGTCACAATTTGAAAACCCCTGGTGTACAACACTATCGCCCACCAAAAGCAGCTGGAGGTAGGATTTGGCAGCCAACTGAGCTTTACCATCCACATTTCAACAACGGTCCAGATGTGTAAGTTAACACTTTACATCATCAGAAAAATCTCTCTGTCCGAGTATGTTGTGCAGTTTCTCATTTCTCCAAGCTCTTGTCATTTTAAGATTGGGCTACTGCAATGATCTACTGCACGTGTCAAACTCAGTCCTGAAGGGCCACCGTCCCACAGAGTTCAGCTCCAAAACACTGGCCTGAAAGTTTTTAGTAATCCCGAAAGCCTTAATTAGCAGGTTCAGGTGTGTTTAATTAGGGTTGGAGCTAAATTCTGCAAGACAGTGGTCTTCCAGGAACTGGATTTGACACGCTTGATCTACTGACTGTTCTTCCAGCCACTATTACTAAACCTCTGCAGATGATTGAGAACATGGCAGGACATGCAGAGCCCTTTGCCAGTTACAGTCACTGAACTAGCGGCACCTTGTTGTTCCTTCACATCAAAGTATAAAGTCGAGCCTCCAAAACCTTCACGCTGTCTGCTTCTCTCTGGTGGACTGCCAAACTACACCTGATCTCCTGAGACCCTCACCTCTCAGCTGAAGACACGCCACTTCCTTAAGCACTTAACCACGCTACAAACTTACCACACACACACATCACTTTCCTTTCTGCATTTCACCTATGCTCTAGCTTGTTTCCTAATTTAGTTTTCTAATAAACTTGGCCTTGCATACTGTGAATATTAGTTCTGTGACAAATTGCTTTTGTTCTTCTATTGTAAGTCACCCTGGATAAAAGTTTTTTGTTAAATGCATAAATGTACACAAGGGATTTTTTTTTTGGGGTGCTAGGGCTTTCTATTGTGGACAGCACAGTGGTTGTGAAAAGACTGTTTTGACCACTGAATACTAGTTTTATGTCTTTTTGCTTTTACACATTTACAAAGTGTAGCTTGATAATTTACCTTGAAAATGAAATTTCCTTAAATGTACATTGTTGCTTATCTTTTTAGCCGTTCAACATACTGACCCTGACACAATTACTTTTGCAGACGTTCCATTGTTCTGGATGTTACTGAGAAAAAAAATAAAAAATAGCGACTGGACTTTTTGGAACTTTAATTGGATACTGCTGCTCTATGCTCTATTCTCTCCTGCAATATTCTCTGAAATGAGAGGCAGAAGCGAGGAGAATATCAACTGAAGCAGTAAGAAAAGGCAGTGGTTGCTAACAAAATTGGGATGTGCAGCAGAGCCTTGAGGAGCTAATACACACTGCCATGCACCCTTGCACCTGTGAAGATGCATCATATACCAGGCTTATGGGTGTTTTAAGATATTTATTATTTCACCTGATGCTGAAATATGTGTCCTGAGAAATCACACCTGTCTCTGTGACAGCCCTGGACTAGTAAGGAAGCTCAAGCTTTTAAAATTAAAGACAGACTCAACTGAATTTGAATTCATGAAGCAAATGGGATGCAGAGTTACAGTGCACTTCGTAATACTGAGAACACTTTTTATTCTTGCAGCTCGACACAGCAGTTCCAAATGAAATAAAACCACCAAACTGTTCATACACGTCTCAAAATCAATGCCAATGCCCTTCACTATTTTTTAGAGGACATCCAACACACAAAAATGTGTCTTTAGTAATGGTAATACTGCAAAAATATGTTTTTATGTACAAAATATCCATGTTTTGACAAACTGGCACAGTTACCATACTCAACACAGCCTTCTTCATTTGGCCACAAATGCTCATCTACACCACACCATATGTTCTGTCTGGTAATACACCTGGGGAAAGAATCTCTTTCTCATGCCTGATCAGTTTCTGGCAATCTTTTGCAGGTAGTCCAGACATCCAGCAATCATTGTATCTGGTAGGAAAACATTATCATATGGATAGTGTTATAATGTTTTACCTTCAGAAAGAAAGCAGGAATCATATCAGGCTTTAAAGTGGAGAATGGTAAGTTGGTGTAGTGATATTGCTCTGAAATTCCTTTTTTTTTTTTTTGACTGCAGGTGTACAATGCTTTAGAAAACCCAAGTGGAGATTATGTATTATGGTGAAGAAGATCCAAAAACAAACTGTGAGTTTATGGTGCATTTCCATTTATACTCAGAAGTTTAAAAACATTCTAAGTTACCATCTTTGGACTTTTTACTGGAACATCCCTCATGTCAGAGTTCTGTCTCAGAAACTTGAGGAACCACAACAACCAAAACTTGAGAATCTAATATGGCTGCACGAACAGAACATTTACTTTGGTAACCACATGACTTAAACCAATGCTAAAACAGAACTGCTAAACAAGATAAGACAAAATAACATGAACCAACAAGAGAATGGAACTACTGTAATAACAAGACAGTGGACCAATGAAAATGGTCCAATGACATGAGGAACAAACGGGAACAAAAGGTCACATGATTGAAACCAAAGTAAATGCCATGTTATAAAAGACATGACTAGACATGAACTGAAAAACGGTGATACATTTTATTTTTTTAATTTTATTTTTCGGTGTGAATTACCTATAACCATATTTTCATGAATGCAACAAATTAACAGTTTCCAGAAACATTAGACAACATTAATAAAAAAAAAAAAAATAACAGCTTACAGTCTGTTTTGATGGCTGTGATAATTTTGTTGACATTTCTGAACTTAGTTTAGAGCAGTGGTTCTCAACCCGCGGCCTGTCACAAATCCAAATGCGGCCGGCCAAACACATTACAAAATAACTTACAGTTTTACAATTCATTTTGTTTGTACATTAATTTAAAAATGTACTACATAAATATAAACTATAATGTTTTTATATGAAATCATTTTGTTTTTCATATCTTATTCTTAGACATGAGCAGACCTATGTATTCACGTAAGCCTAATTGCACTTTTAACGAACATATACAAGTGAGTCAAATTAAGCATCAGAATGAACAAATTTGTTATTACAAAACATTGAAGGTATTTATCAGCTTTTGGTTTGCCCCGCCACTCACTTAAAGATGAATTGATAGATGTTCAGGCAAAAGGAAACACCCATACTATGCAGCAGTCATCCTCAGATTAAGTTTGAAAGTGTTTTCCATATTTGCATCAACATAGTCTACATTTGTGAACTCAGATTTCCTGCAGTGTCACGCATCAAGTCACGCTTCCATGCACGTCTTACACACAGTATTTTACAATCGCAACTTCATTGTGTTGTTACTCCTTTCGAGGTGAATTTCACAAAATTGGTCAGCTCCCAACAGTATTAGGTGTCTAATTAATGGTAAGTAGAATTATTTAGTGCAGGCATATAGCCTACCCACTTCTTTATCAGTCAGCTTTGCATATACCCAATTCTAAATTCTCAAAAACCATTTAATTCTAGCTTCATGCATTCTTTTTTAAACACTTGAATGTGGGTAAGTTTCATAAATAATAAACAAAACAGAAATTTAAAAACAAAAAACAAAAACAAAAACAAAACAAACAAACAAAAAAACAAAGAAATAAACAACATTTTGAACAAAAAAGTCTATGAATCGGAGGATTCAGAATGATAATCAAAATGTAGATGGAGTCGATCAACACCCCAAAGCTTCAGTTATTATTACCTCTTTATTGGTCAATGTTTTATTCCATAATGTTACAGTTTTGATGCTGTTTTATGATGATCATGTTAGATTACATGTGGAAGCATGTTGTTTCGGTTTCTTCTTCACTTGTGTTTTTTGGAAATTCTGTACAGAAGATCTGTAATAGCGCCCCCCAAATTAATAACAATGAAAACACTGATTTCTAGGAGCACAAGTATATCTCAAATATATTTAGACTAAGTATAAGTCAAGTATAATTAAATGTCATTTTAAGTATATTTCTGAGAAGTACATGAACCACATTTCTGAGAAGTATATAAAAAGTAGACTAAAAGTATACTTTCCTATTTTTAGTTTAAAAGAAGTGTACTAATACCACACTTGAATAAACTTCTTTTTTGTAAGGGGAAGCAGCTTCTCTTTTCTGATGACCCTTTTTTACTGAGAAAAAACGATGCTAATGGACTTGAACGTGTCATCAGTGCAACAAATGTAGTCCCTTCAGGTGTTTTAAAGTCTGTAAAACACTCAGCAATGAGCTCATGTCTGCCCCGAAAAAGTTTCAAATGATTAGTTGGGTCACTTTATTTACAATGTAACACACTGCTCTGCTCTCCAAAAAACTTCACACAGAAACGGCATACTAAAAGTGACCCCATTAAAGTGCCCTAAAATGGGAGAGCATTATTCATAAAGGGCAGAAGTAATTCAAGATTCACACTTGTCCTCTCATGCACAAAATTATTCCTATTTTTTGTAGTTCTCCTTGATAGATTTCCATGTAAGGACTTAAAAATAATGAAATTGCATCTGCACTTTCTGTTTTGAGACAAATTAATCATTATCTCATTATTAGAGTGACATGCTACTTTAGAAATCAATTGACTGTTCTTTAAACATAGTGAGTGAGTGATTTTTGTAGTTGCTTATGTAGTGGACAGCAGACAGAGAGGATGGTAACCTTCGAAACCCCCTTTCTGACTCACCCGTCGCCATCTGATTCATCACTTGGCTGTGTAGAACATAAATATAATCTAAGCAAACCTCTTTCCAGAAACCTTGCCATCAGTGTATGTTGTCACTATATGAGTTTATAATTTACATTATATGTTGAATAGCTTATGTCATGTAAAATAATGTTTAAATTGTTTGTTTTGTAGAATATGGTTTTTCAATTAGTTTACAAAAGTTTATCTTTCAGTAAGATAATCTAACTCTGCCACAGCAACATACACCAACTTACATGCTTATTTATTAAAAAAAGAAAGAAAAAAGAATAGAAAAAAAGATTGTCTTTAATGCGTATGTAAATAAATAAAAATAGTACAAAATATCACAACTGTACCATATAATACATGTGTTGAAATGATGGCTAGAGAGTGGCTGTGAAAGCCAGGAGTCTTATCAGCTGCAAGTAGAAACTGTTTTGAAGTCCGTTTGATCTAGATTAAATGCTTCTGTACCGTTTGCCCGACTTTAAGAGATCAGACAGCTTAAGACTGGACTTACTGGCCTCTGTGAAGAAAGGCTTGGCCTTCCTAAGGCATCTGAGTAAATGTCCTGAAAGGCTGGAAGCCCATAGCATGAGCTGAATTTACCTGCAGTGTTTGGTGATTCACTATTCAGAGAAGCTGATGTTGCCATGGAAACAATAACTTCAGTAAAAGAGCTAAGTGTCAAAGAAAGTGTGTTTGTAAATAATTGTGTGCAGTAAACCATGTACATAATTAACAAAAACAAAGTGTATTACTAAATAATAATAATAATAATAATAATAGAAAATGCATTTTAAATATATGTTAAATTGCTAAAATGACTAATCATATTTTCAGAAGAAAAAAATACAATAAAATAATAATAATTTGCAATAAATTTCAAATATATTGTTTATTTCAGGGTGAGAAATTAACTTGATTAAGGGGCAATATTTTCTCACTGGAATTGATTTGTGAGAGCAATTTTTATAATCACCTTATTATAAAAACCATATGTTGTCTTTAATGTCAAATACTTAAATTTACTTTAATCAATATTTTGAACTGTTGTCAATTACAATAGACTGTTAAAATTGTATCTAAATTAGACATGTAAAAAAATAATGTATTTTGGGCACGTCACATTCTGGCTACATAGACTAACATGTTAGTCCGTGACGATAGCCAAGTCTGGCAGAAGATATACACCATCTCTTTAATTTAAATCGCGTTTGATTGGTCATAAGGCTCAATGTTGCACAAAACAGTGTGTAAATGCAATGTGATGCAGTGTGAGCAAATCTTAATGTAATTCTGTGAATTACACTTTATATTAATTTCCACAGATTAATTTTAATCGTGTCAGCTTTAATATGTTGTTTAATTGTGCAGGGACATTTTTTTTTTTTTTTTCGCCCTGTCGTCTGGAATATATTTTATTTTTGGTGGCATTTTTGCCACAAGCCATCATTAATTTCAGACCCTGGTTTATGTTATATATTCACTTATTCATTTTTATATGATGGTTTTATCATTCAAAATGCTTCATTACATGCAGTTCAAGGTTTTGTAACATAGGTTGAGTACACAGTCTTGTAGTTTTGTCTTTTTTTCTGGTCTTCAAATACTTTTGCTTCAGATCAAAGTTTACTGTTGTGATTCGTCTCAGAACTTGTTGTTTTAGTTCACAGCTTAGAACTTTATATTGATTTTTTATTAATGCCTATGGAGAAAATGAATGTGAAAGGTTTTTTTTTCTTTTTTTTTTTTTTTCTTTTCATAACCAAGACCACTGAAAATGTGGACAGTAACTGTTGTGCTCTATGCACCTAAACCTTGTTAGCCTTTGATAAAAGAGAAGATGGTGCTGTTCAGTTTCTGCTGCTGTTGGTGGAGAGATCAAGAGAATCCTGCAGTGATATTTACCCCTCTTCTTGATGTAGATATGTAGATGTGTGTGTAGCTTCCTTCCTTGTGTTTACTGTAATCCACAATCATCTCCATAGTCCTACTGATGTTCAGTTGGATTGTTTCCTGACCACAGGGCCAGATTTCACTTATATCTCTACAAGTAAAGACTTTATCACAGTACTAATCCAATAACTGACATGTCTGAGTTGAAGGCTTCATGAGATACCAGTGCTGAAGTTTGCCTCAGAGAGACAGATTGGTCCTCTTCAGTCCACTGAGACCTGAATTGCATTAGCTAGTATTACTCCACAGGATTAAATAACTTGATCAATGAAGCAGTTTAATTCAGACACATTGTTCCAGAGTCCCTTAATGTTTTATTGGCTTTCTTATCAGAGATTTTGTGTTTGAAGAGTTTTATTTGCTACTTTCAGGTCTGGGACATGTTCAGACTACTATTTCAGTAACACTTCAGTGGCACTGAAGTTTTGATTTAGGATTTGGCTCCTAATTCCATTGAATAGTGACTACAAATACAACATAGATAACAAACAAAATCAATGTTTCATTTGAGATTCTTAATGATTACAGTACATTCTTGGATATTTCCAAAATAATACAAAATGCATGTTGCATAACAACAAAAAACAACAAAGCAATTTTGTACAATGTTGCCTCAAGGTAATAAACCAATTTGCTGCCCTATGCAAATATGAGTTAGCAGTTAAATGTTTAATATTTCTAATTATGCATAAATAAATAAAAAAAGTGCTTTATATATAAGTGATTTTAAAATGTTTAGAGTGATGCTACAAGGAACTGAATGAATGCTTAAAGGAGAAGTCCACTTACAGAACAAAGACTTAGATCAGATCAAAGACTAGATAATGTACTCACCCCCTTGTCATCCAAGATGTTCATGTCTTTCTTTCTTAAGTCGTAAAGAAATTATGTTTTTTGAGGAAAACATTTCAGCATTTTTCTCCATACAATGGACTGATATGGTGATTTTGAACTTCCAAAATGCAGTTTAAATGCGGCTTCAAACGATCCCAACCAAGAAAGAAGAGTCTTATCTAGTGTAATGATCGGTTATTTTAATTTAAAAAAAAAAAAAAAAAAAAAATAAATACAATTTATGCAATTTTTAGTGTCAAACACTCGTCTTGTCTCACTCTGCCTGGACTGTGTTTGTTCCGGTTCATGACAGTTAGTGTATGTCGAAAAAATGCCATCTCATGTTCTCCCTCAACTTCAGAATCGCCCTATATCGCTGTTTTAGCTTTTTTGTTAAGGGTGTTTGATCTTCATTGCATGTTCACTTTGCAAAGACTGGGTCAGAAGTTCTGCAGCGATGTAGGATGATTTTGAAATGATTTTTGAAGTTGAGGGAGAAAATACGACTGGAGTTTTTCAACATACCCTAACTGTGAGTTCTTGAGTCAGAATACACAGGAAGACGAACGTTTGAGATTAAAACGTATTTAAATTGTATTATTTTTATGAAAATAAACAATTGTTTTGCTAGATAAGACCCTTCTTCCTTGGCTGGGATCGTTTACAACTGAATTTCAAACTCAGGGCACCATAGCAGACCATTATATGGAAAAAAAAATCCTGAAATGTTTTCATAACACAAAACATATTTTCTTTACGACTGAAGAAGAAAGACATGAACATCTTGGATGACAAAGGGGTGAGTGCATTGTCTGTATATTTTTGTTGTGGAAGTGGAATTCTTTTTTCGTTATTTACCTCAAAAGAAAGGAAGTGAAATGTGACCATATGACAGCTTAAAATGTTATCTGATCTAATGAAAAAAAAAAAAAAAAAAAAAAAAAAAAAAAAAAAAAAAAAACTTTATTTATTTATTTATTTATTTATTGCTTAGCCCTTATTGCAATACACAGCTATACAGTATAGTTCAAAACAATGTGAGCAATATGAGGAAACACATTCAGAAAAAAAAAAAAATGATAATAATAAAAAACAAAAACAAACACACACACACACACACACACACACACACAGATGAACATAACACTCCCCTCCCTCCACACACAGCTCTCACAGAACAGGAGACACATGAACAAGCAAAAATGCTTTCATTTATATAATTTCTTGAAATAATAATTTCTGAACATTAAACAATGTCAAACTTTATTCACCTGTTTCTAGTGGTTTCTAAAAGTAAAATTTCTACAAGTAAATAGTGTAAATTACATTGCTAATGTCATATAGTAGCATGGTTTAAAAACAGTGGGGTACATTGTAATGCATTTTTACAATGTTCCCCATCAGCTAGTTAGCAGAACATTAAATATATATATATATATATATATATATATATATATATATATATATATATACAGGGGTTGGACAGTGAAACTGAAACACCTGGGTTTAGACCACAATTAGTATGGTGTTTGGCCTCCTTTTGCAGCCAATACAGCATTATTTCATCTTGGGAATGACAAATACAAGTCCTGCACAGTAGCCAGAAGGATTTTGAGCCATTCCTTTCGCAGAACAGTGGCCAGGTCACTATGTGATGTTGGTGTATGAAAACATTTCCTGACTCACTCCTCCAAAACACCCCAAAGTGGCTCAATAATATTCAGATCTGGTGACTGTGCAGGCCATGGGAGATGTTTAACTTTACTTTCATGTTCATCAAATCACTCTTGTCACCAGTCTTGCTGTGTGTATTGGTGCATTATCATCCTAATACACGGCACCACCTTCAGGGTACAATGTTTGAGCTATTGGGTGCACATAGTCAACCTTCACACTCTGCTCTTATTGGTGGAATGTGCGATCAGTAAAGACTGGCCACCAGGCTGCATAAATATAGCCATGAAACCTCCAACACTATATTGGCCAGTGTTTCAGTTTCATTGTCCAACCCCTGTATATATCTAAGCTGATAAACAACAGACTGGACATTAAAATATAGCAGATTTGTTTCATTTTAAATGTACACTAAAAACTGAGATTAAAATTGTACTTTAGCCAGAAATGTACTTTTGCTATGGTATAATAAATATTCAGCAATATCTTTGAAAAGATTTTTGGATTTTGGCACACTTTTTTCTTGATATAGTGTTGATATGGCAACTAGTAAATACCGAAAATTTTGTTATGCTAGCGTGTGTGTAAATACTTAAACCGGGGGTGCGTCTCATTCAGCTCCCTAGCACCCAAGCTCGTGAATTAGTATATCATGCACACAAATTCAGTCACTGGTAAGTTCCCTGGCTCACTGCACATTGTGACAGTAATGGCAACATTTGGAATTAATAAACAACACACAAGACACATCTCTTTTGATATTATTTTTTATTCTCTTTAAGCACATCGTTCTGCTACATGTTCTTACAACATTTCAGCCGAATATTAATTATACAGTTTAACTAGGTGCGTTTATAACCTGTCTAGCGATGTGTGATTATCCTGAAATATATTAAAAAAGGGTTTGTCTTTTTTAAAATCTTCTATCATGCATCAATATATTTATTGAGTTAGCTCATGTGGTTTATGTTTTGGGCTTTAGAAATGTCATATCATTTCTGGTAAGGGAGCATCGTGAGCACTGATGCTCCCTAGTTTTTGTGGTGCACTGTGAGATTTTTCAGGGAGTAAACATTCCAGTGCAGTGGAAGGAATCTGTGATTAAGACGACCCTTAAAATGACCTTGATCAGTGCTCTGATTAATGAACTAGGGAGCTGATTGAGACGTACCCCACGTGTTTTACAACTAACCCCGCGTTAGTTTGTGCCCCGCACTGTAATACACTAACATTTAGTGTAAAAACAATTAGTAGCATTTCTTTCACAACATAAAGTCCACTTCCAAAACAAAGATTCACATATAATGTACTCACCCCTTTGTCATCCAAGATGTTCATATCTTTCTTTCTTCAGTCGTAAAGAAATTGTGTTTTTTGAGGAAAACATTTCTGCATTTTTCTCCATATAATGGACTGATATGGTGCCCCGATTTTGAACTTCCAAAATGCAGGTTAAATGTGGCTTCAAACGATCCCAAATGCGGTTGTAAACAATCCTAGCCGAGGAAGAAGGGTCTTATCTAGCAAAACGGTCGGTTATTTTCATTAAAAAAAATACAACTTAAATACTTTTTAATCTTAAATGCTCCTCTTGTCTAGCTCTCCCTGAACTCTGTTTATTCTGACTTAAGACAGTTAGGGTGTAACAGGCAATGAGAGACGAGAGGCGAGCGGATCCATACGTGAGCTTTTATTACAGGGGCGAGACAAAGACATGGTCGTACAGGCAGGGTGAAGCAGGAGCAGACAGGAATATCACAGGCAATCGTAGAGAATAATCCAATACAAGCGATGGTCCAAAAGGCAGGCGGCTAGACAGTCCAAACGAGATAACCAGGCGGGAAAAACAAAACACTGGGAACTAGGAACTCGGAACAAGAAACTAGGAAACGATACAATGGGAATACAACAATACAACAATCCGTGACATAAACTGGGAAAGTCCGGGGTTTTATAGGAAGCCTGATTGGTCACGGGGGCTGATGCAATCAGTGCGGTGGAAGATGAGAGATGCAGTCCGAAGTGCAAAGAAACAGTCAAAGTGCAATGAAAAGGTGAGAGTGACATCTGGTGGTGAGCGGTCCGCAGAGCACCGACCAGATTCGTGACATAGGGTATGTCGAAAAACTCCCATCGTATTTTCTCCCTCAATTTCAAAAATAATTTCAAAATCATCCTACATCGCTGCAGAAGTACCGACCCAGTCTTTGCAAAGTGAACATGCAAAGAAGATCAAACACCCTTAACAAAAAAGCTAAAACAGTGATATAGGATGATTTTGAAGTTGAGGGAGAACACGAAATGGGAGTTTTTCGACATACCCTAACTGTATAAACTGTATTTTTTTTTTTATTAAAATAACCGATCATTATGCTAGATAAGACTCTTCTTTCTCGGTTGGCATCGTCTGCAGCCGCATTTAAACTGCATTTTGGAAGTTTAAAATCACCATATCAGTCCATTATATGGAGAAAAATGCTGAAATGTTTTCCTCAAAAAACATAATTTCTTTACGACTGAAGACAGAAAGGGGGTAAGTACATTATAAAGTTACTACTGCTGGCTTAAAATGGGCCAAAAGTAGGTTTCAAATTAAAAAGCAGACACAGAATTACTAGAGGAAACAGTTATAATCAAAATGTGGACATTTTTTTGAAAAGTGAAAACAGCCATGGACAATAATATAAGACAAATTGAAACTGAATTATGCAGCATAGTTTTCAACATTGCATACATTTAAACTTCTTTAACAAGCATTTTAGAAATAAAAATATAACATTTAAAAGTAATATTTTAATTCAAGTGTATTAAACTGTTCTCTGTGATCCGTTTTAACTGAAATAGCACCGATTCTTGTGCAAGTGTGTCACTGAAGTCTAAACCGGTGCTGGGCTGCTGTGAACCTCAGATCGCCGCCTCACGTTTCACTCATAGCCAAGGCTGTCGCTGGGTTTTCTAAACCCAGTGCATTGAATTTGCTATTGGGCCCCCATTGGGGGGGTGGATGGGGGGTGTGCCTTTCTAATGCAATTACTAAAAGTATGTCATCTTTTTTGTCAAATTCAAGAATGTATATGTATAGGTTTTTTTTTTTTTTTTTTTTTTTTTTTACATTTCTAATTCAAATTATAAAGTAAGGACAAGTAGAATTAGAAGTTACCAATCAAAAGAAAACAATCTTAACAAAATTCATTTGCACTACAGAGGTGGCACAGAAAAACATGATTTCATAACAATGTGAGATTAATGTTTTAAATATACCATTTTAAACATATTGACTGGTGGATTTAAATACCTAACTGAAATGATAAACATTTAAAAATGAAACTAAAACTGCCAGTAGGTGGCGGCAAGTAAGCGCACATTCATTCATAAACAAAGCTCCTGTTTATTTGGAGATGCGCAGTGGCTCAGCTAAGACTTTGAGACTATTTTGGCAAAATCAGACAATATCATTATAGTCAGGCAATGTAAGTCACTTCATATTAACTTCATGTTTATTGAACTGCTGTATTAAATCAATATCACATTTGCTGACTCTCTTAAAATCTTTCACACACCTTTCATCGTGATCTCACAAAGCTCCATTTAATCAACAAAGCTCTGTACATTGCACAATTAATCTCTCATTTACATTGTGTGTACACAAAAACTATCCAACACTGGAAAAAGAACCCAACATAATGACCCTACTACGGAAGCCCATTTCCACCACTGAATAAAAAAACCTTGCGACTTGTTATTGCCCATTTCCCATTTCCCATTTCCACCACTGAACAAAAAAAACGTGCGACTCACAATTGTGATTTTTTTTTCTCAGAATTGCGAGATACAAACTAAAGAGCACAAATAAATAAAGGCACAATTGCATGTGTAATGAGGGGTCGGAGATGTGAGGATCCATTTGCAGCTTTATTAAAAGAATATCAAGGTCAGACAGGCAGTGGTCGGCAATAACGACAGGAACAATAGAGGCAATCCAAAAGAGTAATCTGTAAACGAGCAGAAGTCGGGGCAGGCGGCAGACAGAGTAACAGTAGTCCAGTAAACAAAGCAATAGGTCCAAAGGGAATCAGAGATCAAACAGTCTAAGTCAAACACAGATAATCCAAACACAGGAAAAAACGCTCAGAAATGCAGCAATGGCTAACAAGACTTCATGAACAGTGAGCGTCCGGAAGTGGCTTATATAGAGAAGCTGAGAAGCGGCACCTGTGAAGGTGATGTTCAGGAGTGTTATGGGAAATGGATTCCGAATGGGTTAGTACTCTGGAGAGGGTCCCCTCTGGAGGCCTGATTCATGACAGAGCCCCCTCTCTGCGAGTGGCTCCTGAAGCGAGGAGGCGTGCGACGCCGGGGTCTACCACGAGGTCGAGGGGCTGGTTTCTCCGGATGGGTCCTATGAAAGTCGGCTGTGAGCATAGGGTCCAGGATATCCTGGGCATTGACCCAAGACCTCTCCTCCGGACCATACCCCTCACAGTCAATAAGGTACTGGAGTACCCTCCCCCGGCATCAAGAATCGAGGATCTCTCGAACCTGGTAAGCCTCCTCGCCATCCACGATAATGGGAGGGGTGCTCTTATCCTCGGCCTTCTCCTGGTCCTCCACTCCTCTCGGGGCACCGGCGGGCTTGAGCAGGGAAACATGAAAAGTTGGTGAGATACGGTAATTTGCAGGGAGTGCCAAATGGTAAGAAACAGGGGTTATTTGTCTAAGAATTTGGAATGGACCCACGTACCTAGGACTAAGTTTCCTGCAAGGCAGCTGGAGACGAAGGTCCCTTGAAGAGAGCCAGATCCATTGTCCTGGGGTGTAGGTGGGACTCGGCCTGCGGAGACGATCAGCCTGCTCTCTTACTCTCCGGACAGCTCGTTGAAGGTGAACGTGGGCTGAGTTCCACGTCTCTTCGCTCCTCTGTAGCCAGTCATTGACTGCGGGCAGTTCTGAGGGTTCCCCAGACCAGGGGAAGAGAGGTGGTTGGAAACCGAGTACACATTGGAAGGGAGTGAGACCAGTGGATGGTTTGCGGAGTGAGTTTTGGGCATATTCAGCCCATAGGAGGTAGCGGCTCCAATCTTGCTGGTTCAAGTGGCAGTATGAGAGGAGGAAGCGGGTGAGTTCCTGGTTGAGGCGTTCGACCTGGCCATTCGATTCTGGGTGGTATCCGGAGGTGAGACTGACGTTGATATTGAGTTGTTGGCAGAAGGCGGAGGCGGAATTCATTCAGGAGGTGAACTGCGGGCCTCGATCAGAGACTATATCCTCTGGGAGACCATAAAAGTGGAAGACCTGTTCCATGAGGACCTCAGCGGTCTCAAAGGCTGTGGGTAGCTTAGGTAGGGGTATCAGACGACAGGCCTTGGAGAAGCGATCTATGACGGTAAGGATGGTAGTGAAATTTCTAGAGTTGGGGAGGTCAGTGACAAAGTCTATGGAGATGTGTGACCAAGGGCGTTGAGGGATAGGGAGAGGTTGCAGCAAGCCTGCCAGACGCTGATGGGAGGACTTGGAGATGTTGCAGATGGAACAGCTTCGAACGAACTCGATAACGTCCCGTTGTAGGGTAGGCCACCAGAATCGATTGGAGATGAGGTGAGCCGTGGCCGTGATCCCAGGATGGCCTGCACTGGGGGAATTATGCACACATTGCATCACACGTTGTCAAAGGTTCTGAGGGATGTACGTGCGATCTGGAGGGCATTCGGGCGGTGGAAGTTCTGTGTTCTGGGATTCTGTGATCTGTCATGTTATCCCACTGGATGGGAACGAGGATGAGTGTAGAGGGGATGATGTGCTCGCCGGAGGACGGACTCTGAGAGGATTCAAATTGACAAGAGAGAGTGTCAGCTTTTGTGTTCTTGGAGCCTGGACGATATGTCACCTTGAAATCAAAACGAGTGAAGAAGAGAGACCACCTTGCCTGCCGAGGGTTAAGTCTCTTAGCCGCCTTGAGGTATTCCAGGTTGCGGTGGTCCGTAAAAATGATGAAAGGAAGTTTGGCCCCCTCTAGCCAGTGACACCACTCCTCAAAGGCCGCTTTCATGGTCAGAAGTTCCCTGTTATTGACATCACATCGGCAGAGGTGAGTTTTCGGGAGTAAAAGGCACAGGGGTATAACTTGGGTGGATAACTGTATTTGAGACGTCCACCTCCACGGTGAACTTGAGCTCTGGTTCTGGGTGGCGGAGAATGGGAGCTGAGGTGAAGCGTTCCTTGAGGTTCTGAAAGGCCTCTGAGGCTGCCGGAGACCAGGTGAGGTGCTGTCTCCCCCCCTGAGCATCGAGGTGAGTGGAGCAGCGATGGTGCTGAAGCTTCTGATAAAGCGTCTATAGATGTTAGCAAAGCCCAGGAAGCATTGGAGTTCTTTGACAGTGGATGGTTGTGGCCACCTTAGTACAGCGTTCACCTTTTTTTCCCATCCATAGCGACCCCCTCAGAGCTGATGACGTAACCCAGGAAGGAAGTGACCGTTTGATGGAACTCACACTTCTCGAATTTGGTGTATAACTGGTTCTCAATAAGCCTCTGTAGCACCGCCCTTACATGCTGCACATGTTGGTCCTTGGTGTCAGAGAAAATCAGAATATTGTCGATGTAGACGATTACCCAATGGTTGAGCATGTCTCGGAATATGTCATTGACGAAGGGCTGAAACACAGAGGGACTACTGACCAGTCCGAAGGGTATTAATCAGAATCAGAATCAGAAAGAGCTTTATTGCCAAGTGCGTTCACACACAAGGAATTGGTCTTGGTGTTAGGAGCTTCCAGTACAGAAAATACAAACATAGTGCAGACATACATAAAGTTAAGGTAATAATAAACACTAATATTAAAAAAGAATATACAATAAATTATAAATAACAGTGGTAATAAAAATATACAGAAAGAAAAGAAAAAAAAAAGATGTCCATAGACAGAACTATGAATGTGCATATGTGCTATATACAAAACGAGTTATATAAATATGCTATATTAACGAGTATTCATAGTGGCCAGTGGTCGTACAGAAAGCTGTTTTCCATTCATCCCCCTCCCGGATGCGGATCAGGTTGTAGGCATTGCGAAGATCGAGTTTGGTGAAGAATCGGGCTGAACAGAGCTGTTCCAGGGCTGCCGGGACCAGAGGCAAGGGGTAGCGGAACTTAACAGTTATCTCATTGAGCCCGTGGTAGTTAATGCAGGGTCAGAGTCCCCCATCCTTCTTCTTGAAGAAAAAACTGGCTGAGGCTGGTGATGTAGATGGTCTAATAAAGCCCTTGGCCAGTTCCTCTTCAATGTAGGCCTTCATGGCCTCGAACTTGGGCTGTGACAGAGGGAAGACCCTTCCTTTAGGTGGAACCGAGCCTGGAAGGAGGTCAATGGCGCAGTCGTTGACACGGTGAGGAGGGAGTCGTGACGCTTTGGCCTTACTGAAGGCCTCGGCCTTGTTGAGATATTCTGGAGGTAAACTGGGGGTGGATACGACTTCTGTGAGCTTGTCAGGTTTGGCAGTGGTCCGAGGTGTGTTGGAAAGCAGACATTCTCGATGGCAATAGTCTGACCATGGCAGGATCTGTCTGGACATCCAGGAGATGCAGGGGTTGTGTTTCCTGAGCCAGGGCAGACCCAGTATGATGGGATTTTGAGGGAAGTTGATGGCAAATAGACGAATGGTTTCTGTGTAAAGAGCTCCAGTCCTGAGTACGAGATCATCAGTGGTGAATTTGATGTGACCTTCACCCAAAGGCCGTCCATCTAGGGCTGCCACTGCCACCCGGGATCCACATGCAATGAGAGGAATGTTATGAGAATCAGCAAACTTGATATCAATGAAATTTCCAGCAGCACCAGAGCGGTAGCGTGACTTGTAGTTACGGGAGGTTGAGGAGGATCGGGTGATCTCACGCTGGCCTCGGTGACGTGAAGAGACTGCAGCGTCTTCACAAGCTCCTCCGTGAGAGAGGTGAATCGCTGTAACTGTTGTTGGTGTGTAGCGAGCATGGCAGCTTGTGCAGATACCTCGGAGGAGAGATGATACACAGCTGCTGAATCGTTTGTTGGTGAAGTCTTCTGTAATGAGGGGTCGGAGACATGAGGATCCATTTGCAGCTTTATTAAAACAATATCAAGGTCAGACAGGCAGTGGTCGGCAACAACGACAGGAACAATAGAGGCAATCCGAAAGAGTAATCCGTAGACGAGCAGAAGTCAGGGCAGGCGGCAGACAGAGTAACATTAGTCCAGTAAACAAAGCGATAGGTCCAAAGGCAGGCAGCAGGGAATCAGAGATCAAACAGTCCAAGTCAAACACAGATAATCCAAACACAGGGAAAAACGCTCAGAAATGCAGCGATGGCTAACAAGACTTTGTGAAGAGTGAGTGTCCGGAAGTGGCTTATATAGAGAGGCTGATGAGCGACACCTGTGAAGGTGATCAGGCCCAGGTACGGGGTGTTATGGGAAACGGAGTCCGAATGGGTTAGTACTCTGGAGAGGGTGCCCTCCGGTGGCGATCGGAGGGAGCCACAGAGGCCTGATTCATGACAGCGTGATATGAACTTGCGATTACGAGTTATAAAGTCAGAATTGTGAGATATAAACTTGCAATTCTGTTAACATATCAGTCTTTTTTTTCTCCTCAGGACTGAATTTTATAACTCGCAATTGTGAGTTTATATCTCACAATTCTGAGAAAAAAACTAAGAATTGTAAGAAAAAAACTCAAAATTGTAAGAAAAAAAGTCACATTTACCTTTTTTTTATGTTTTATTCAGTGGCGGAAACGGGCTTCCATACCCTACAGGCGTAACCCAGTGGTTGGGTTAAAAAAAAAAAAAAAAACAACCCAGCGTTTTTTAGAGTGTAACTAACTAAACAAATGAAACAAAACACCTCTACACACATTTTGATTTCAGTTTTCACTAGAAGCACATTACGTTATTCTAGTGTCACTTTGAAGGTTTTCAGTTTAAGATTATTGTATATTAGTGTGGTATTACTTAAAAACACAGCCGTGAACCACAGGTTTTTATATATGACTTTCTATTAGTTATTGCTGTTTAACGTCCATGCAAAGAGATAAATAGAGAGAGGACGGATAAGTAAGATTTCACACCATTTGATCTCGATTCGCCTTTAAACACAATTACCTCCATGAATCGGTAAGCGAATAGCACCTCAGCTCCTCAGCACGATCCAAGCAAAACTCTAATTACATCACAGAGCAGAGCGAGATCACTGTAATCCACTCCCCACCTCTTCTAAAATGCATATCATCGGTTAAGTCTTCCATACACACTTCACACTAGCTCTCTGATGTTGTTTTCAGCATGACAGCTTTCTCGCCCCTAAAACCAGTCTTGTTTTGGCCCTCTCCGCCTCCTCTCACAAAAGCACTTTTGGGTTAGCAGCGCCTAGCTAATTAAACTCTGTGCTTAATCACATACGCCTGTGCTGCTGGCCAAAAGCAAAATGACAGAGTAAAAGTTTTAAAATAAAGTAAGGAATGCGTAAACATGATACTAATTAGCAACATTTATTTAAGTGCACTTCTTAAAAAGTAATTATGAGGCAGAGCAATGCACTGTTTATGTGCATAAATAATCCTGCCAGCTGGTTACATAGATTACCTGCCGGTCCTCTTGTGTTTGCGCTCCTCTTTCTTCTTTTCGTTAAGCCTTACGAACTGTGAATGTCTTGTGGCATGTGTGAATGCATTTGATGTCATATCAGTGTTGTATTGTGGAGACGCTCCTATTGGCGGTGGCACGTTCTCCACGTGCATTGCGTGGTGTGTCAATCACATGAGAATGCAACGCTGGCAGGGTCGATAGCTGAAGATTCTCTGGTGTGCATGGAGGGGATGGATCATGATACAGGACCACAGGTTATTATCCAGAGGGAAGTCTTATTGTTCAGTGGTTGCTTTTGCATGCCTCGAGAGACTTACTGGAGTTTGCTCACCGCTTAAATATTTTAAGCATTAACTCAGTCTCAAATGTTGCTCTGAAATTCTTTAGGGGAAGAAATGATAGACACAAATGAGGCAATTGTTGACGTACAGTAAAATAACAAATTGTATAACAGTACAGATTTTTGAATTTACTTCAATCTCTGACTTTGCAGATGTTGGTATTTTTGCAAATCTGAGAAACTAATAAAATCTCTTGAGTACCTAAAGGTAAACTATGTAACTGTTGGCGCTCTAGTGGTTAATAGAACAATATTCCGTTAATAATTAATAAATTCTGGAGAAGACAAAACATGTTTTGGAAGATGGATTCATGCTGTACTTGCTAACTGATGTATTATTTATTCAGTTTTGAACAAATTTTGAAAAAAACAAAAACAAAAAACAAACAAACAAAAAAAAAAACAAAAATAAAACTCCAACATAACAGTCCATTAATACTTTTTTACTTATAGCAAAGTTACTTATAGCAGAATGTCTGAAGTGGATTATCGAAATGGAATTATTTTCTCCAGAGAGAAACTTCTGAAGCAGAAAGCATACATAAATTCTCCATTTGTTTTCCATATAATCTTACAGTAACAACTGAGATTTTGAAAGTGTCTGTAATTAAAGCGTAGAGCAGGGGTGCTCAACCCTGTTCCTGGAGATCTACCTTCCTGCAGAGTTCAGCTCCAACCCTGATTAAACACACCTGAAACAACTAATTAGGATCTGAAGAAGCACTTGATAATTACAGACCGGTGTGTTTGATCAGGGTTGGAACTAAACTCTGCAGGAAGGTAGCTCTCCAGGAACAGGGTTGGGCACCCCTGGCACAGAGACATCTTGTAAGCAAATTTAGACTAATGAACTGTATTATTTGGTATTATTTGGAAGAAGTGTTTATTTCAACCTTTATGCATTTATTATTAATATTCGTATTTTTAATTTTATTTATTTATTTTTTATTATTATTGAAAGTTGGTATCATATTACTATTGGATAAATAAATAAATAAATACATACATACATAAATAAATAAATAAATAAATTAATAGCAGGTACAAGCTATCAGTGGTTGTATCAGTAAAGAAAGGTAGTGTGAGAGAGAAAACATAATATATAGAAACAAACTAATAGCATGGCAACAGGCAAGCTGTAGGATTAAGCTCGCCTCAAAACTCATAAGACACACAGAGACTCTTTTGAAGCGAGGAAGAGAGGGAAGGTGAGTGCATCTACTGCACAGAGAGAGACTATGAAGAGGTCTTCAGTCGTCATTAAATTGCTCAGAATCATCTACTACAGACAAGTCATGCATTAAATAAATAAATAAACCTTCCACATCAGTTTAAGCATTCATTTGAATACTGATTTTGATCTGTGTCCTGGTTTGAGCTGTTAGCTAACAAAATTTCACTTAGTCCTATGGTGCAACATTAAGAATCTTTAAAAGGCCCCAAAATGAAAATTCTGTCATCATTTACTCACCCTCATTTCTTTCCAAACTGTAGTCAAGATATTTGTCTTTTTTTTTTTTTTGTCCAGTAACAATATTTACTAATTAACTAATAACAAATGCTGTATAACATATTAATTATTACGAAATGTTACCACAAGGATTACCACCTAGACTGATATAATGTAAGCACAAAGTACTGTCTTGAATATTTGCTGCATCAGTCTTTGCTGAAAGCTTAAGATATCTTTTATGTTTTATCCCATTTATTCACCATTTCAAAGGTCCTATTTTTCACACTTCAGCTCTAAACAGACTCAGTCTTCTGAAAACAGCCATAACCCTTCTGGGGAAGAAGCTTGAAACTTTGAACTGACCAACAAATAAAGCCACGTGCAGCTCATTTTTCACATCTCTTTTCTGCTTGCTTTTTGCAAGCTTCTGATTAATGCAGAACCCAACCATCTAGATTGCAAACATTAGACTATTTGTCTTCTGTTATTTGGCAAAAATACACTTTGCCTGTTTCAAGAGAAACCTTTTCATGTAGTGGAATTTTGCCATTGCCTAAGTTTAATGTGCAGTTTTAATAGACTTATAGAAAACAATCATGGGACATGATGTTACAGCTCCAACTATCAGACCTCCCTTCATTTCTGTTTAAGAATAGAACACAAAGCGGTGAAGATTGTCTGTTTAATAGCTCTGTGAGCTCGAGCAGTGACCCATTTGTTCTTTTAATAACGATGCGGCATCTGCTACAAGGAAAGCAGCAATTGACCATAGAATAGTTGATGAATTATTCATCTTATTTTTAATCTATCTATTTATTTAGGAAAGGGGAAATTGTGTTTGCTCAACAATGAAATGACGATTAGCGGTACAGACAAAGGACGACGTGATTGACAGGCCTTTGTTAAACAAAGCTGCCGGTTAATCACATCGTTTTGCATGCAAGTGCAAGCCTTGTATTTGTTCCCCATCGCTAATTAAACAAAATTACATCCAATAGCACAGTGTTAAAGGCATGTATTGCTTCCGCCCCGCTCACTAAAAACAAATGATGCAGTGATTTAGGGAAAAATGACAGAACGGCTGTGGAGGAAGGTACAGCAGGTGGTTTGTGTAAATGTGGGTTTGCACATGTGATAAATGTGCTTGTGAGGTTTGGTATTCTTTTATACTTTCACATTTATGTCAGCTATTATGATAGACTCTGTTATTATGCTGTGCTGCATTTGCAAATTAGATCATTTGTATCCTTTTTGTGCCCAAACAGTCATGAAGCAGTGAAGGCGGCCAGTAAATGCATCCTTTTCATCACCTCTGTTATTCTGCAGCATCTATCTATAAATCTTACCATCAGATTCATCCGTGCATAAATCCATCTATCTATCAGCCTGTCATTTGTCTTGCTTTATGACAGCGCAGCATATGATCTATTACTCTGGCATAATCACACAATTCTGTTCTGCAAAAGCAATTCATTTTTAAGAATGCACTGTTTGTGAAGCAGCTGTCCTTTTGGGAAAATTAACTGTCCTTTTGAGAAGTATGAAGCTGTGGAAACACTTTACTTGTACCTGTTTATAGGATAAAATTGGGTCATTTTGTGATACCCACATATGTATCAGTGGATGCTAGCATTTTGCTAGGTGAATGTTAATGCAGTCTCTGTGGTTGCGAAACCATTGTGTCACAAAATGCTCTGATACTTTGTAGAAGATCCAAGTGCAGCTTTAATATAATAATCCAGAACAATAATCCAAACAGGGCAAAAGACAGAAAGCACAAGCACAAGGTAATCCAGAACATCAGCACCAGGAAAACACTCAGAAGGCGAGTAACAAAAGCAAAACCTCAACAAACAAAAGCTCAGTGAACATGGCATATATCAGGTGAACTAAATTGGCTAGTGACTCACTGCTGGAAGCAAGGAGGCATGATAGTCCTGGCAAAGGGTCATGGGAAATGAAGTCCAATACAAGATGCAATGATCTGGGAGAAGTGCCCTCTGGTGGCTGCCTCTCTTTGGCACACCAGCTGATGGCTGTGGCTGTGGCCGCCCACCAGACCAGGGGTAGGGATGGTGGGCCAAGTCCGTGCAATGGAAGAGGGGCTGGAGTCAGAGTTGAACTAGAGAAGTTGGTGAGCAGGGCGGAGCAGAAAGCCAGGAGAGAGCTGGTATAGCAAAAAAGCCAGGGTGGAGTTGGCAGGGCAGAAAGCCAGGGTGGAGCCGAAGAGCACAAGGGCGGAGCGGAAGAACACCAGGGCAGAACCAGCAGAACAGAAGAGCAGAGCAGGTGGGCCTGAAGACCACCAGGATGGAGCAAAGGGCAACCAGGGCAGAGCAGAGCAGAAGACCATCACTGTAGAGCAGATGTGACTGAAGATCCCCATGGTAGAACAGAAGACAGATCAGGCGGGACTGCAATAAAACGCACAGAGAAGTTAACAACAGTCTCTGCAGCTCCAAAAGGACAGGCAGACAGTTCAGAGACAGCATCTTTGGCCATGACAGGACAAGCAAAGAGCTCAGAGATGGCCTGCTTGGCCTTGGCAGGGCAGACTGTTAGTTCAGAAATGTCCTCATTGACTGTGATAGGGCAGGAAAGGGATTCACAGGTGGTCAATGTAGTCAAAACAGGACAGACAGGAAGCTCAAGAGTGACTTCTGTGATGGAACAGGATAGGCAAAGAACTCACAGGTTGTCACCAACACAGGGCTAAGTTCTGGGGCTAGAGCGGGCTCTGAAGTAGACTTGTAGACTGGAACAGGCTCTGGAGCAGATTCACGGACTAGATTGTGCTCTGGAGTGGACTCATTGGCTGGAGTGGGCTCATAGGCTAGAGCGAAATCAGGAGCGAACTCGAAGGCTAGAGTGGACTCTGGAGTGGATTCTGGAGGAACAGCTGAATGGTGTGTACCCTAAACACACGAAATGGCCATAACCGGGAGTGCAACTGACAATGGCACCACCTCTGAGACCCCCAGACTTGTTACCACTGCAGAGATGTCAGCTACTAGCTCTGTCAATAGAGGTGTGTCCTCCAGACTTGAAGCCATTCTCAAATGCTTAGAGGTTGCCTTAATAGCTTCATGTGCAACATTCATAATGCCCGGGTACACTGACGTGGTATCCATGAAGGCTGAAGTGCACAGACTGACCTGGCTGCGGTACCAGAGATAATCAGTGAAGCCCCAAAAATCCAGAGTCTTAAGTCCCTCCATCTCCCACAGAGGCATGGGGTAATCAAAGCATTCATTTAAGATGTTCATAAGCTCAGTACTGTTAAATTCCAGCCCCACCGCCATGGTCCAAAACATTTGAGCTAAGCCTTCTACTCCCAACCCCTGTTGGCGCAGTGTAGCTAATGCCTGATGTCATGCCATCCGCTCCTTTTTAGTAGCTGGAGGAAGAATCCGAATGCCCATGGTCCAAGAAGCCGATTAATACTAACTTGCTGCTGGATCTGTTGTGGTTGAAGTTGTCTGTCATGAAATACTCTAAAACCTTGTATAAAATCCAAGTGCAGCTTTAATGTAATAATCAAGTGATCCAAAATAAAATTGTAAATGTTATTACAAATTCAACAATAGAATCTGTTGATTCAGATGATGCATGTTTTATAACTGAACATGTATTAGCATGAGTCTTCAAATGTCTTGTATTAACCTCACTGGGATGGTGGTCACACATGATAGACATTTCACCTAATTTCATCTTCATACTTAAAGGCAGTTCGTTAGAAATACTTGCAAAAACAGCCAGTATGTGCAAAAACAGCCAGACAATGCCGGAGCTGATACACAGAAGGAATTAAAATCTGTGACAGCAGCTAATGTGTTACAGTGATCATTGTGTTCAATATCTCCTTTAGTCTAATCTCTTCATCGGTCAGACGGTTCATCGTGGTTGTTAACAGCATGTAAATCAATGTAGGAGAATATGAGAATGAAATATCTCTCCTTGTATGACATTTATGAGATTTTTATGGCTAATTACTTGGAACAAAACCTGAGAGTCACCCTCTTCCCTACATATCTGGATGCTACAGGACCGCCTCAAAGAGGGCAAATTAAATAGATGAAGCGATAGCAGACAGTGCACATCAAAGGAGATTAGATGCTATGGGACATCGAAAGCGCACAAACAGATTTGTGAAGCATTGTGTATCTCAGCAGTTCCCCTAGATAAGCTCACCAGGAAGCACAGACTGCATCTATGTCTTACCACAACATTAGTTTCATTGCTACACAATGCACAGTGCTAATGACAGTCATGATGAGTTTGGCCCAGTAGCCTTAGGTGGTGTTCAGAGCAGCTGAGGCTGTCCGGGAGAATTGAGTTTTCTCATGGTAATGGCCTGAGGCTTGCAGCAGAACACCGTTCTATCAGTTTGAAATCACAACAGCACAGTCCATTGTTTCTGCATGGAGATTCACTGACTCTGGGAGGTGATCCTGGCACCAGCACAACAGCAACTGGCGGAATAGAGCTGTCACTGTTTTCTGATTGATGCTTTCTTCAGCAGGAACATCATACTAGAACAATTTCACCCCAAATTCTAAGAAAGAATTGATATTCTGCCCAAAAACACAAGTTTATTTTATTTTATTTTTTTCATGACCATTAGGCATATTCTCCATACATTGGCCCTCAAATTCTCATTCATTTAAGGCGTCTGGCCATTTTATTGAGGAGTTATTTTTCACCATTAGATTTTCTTGTTTTCGTTGTTTGTTGTTCGTTAAATCAGCAAAAATTTAAGTCAGTGCATACAATACTGTGTCATTTTTTTCCACATTACAGTAATGTGAATGAGATAACAACTGCAAAGTTAAATGTAAAAGGTTGTAAAACAGACTTAATTTTTGACTTGTTTTGCGAGACATATCCATCTGTAAAAACGATAGAAGATTTGTTGCATTGTTTTATCTGTTTTCACAGAATATAATAACATGGCTTTTTAGACAGGTTATTGAATATGAAAATATCATATATATATATATATATATATATATATTATTGTTAAGAGTGTTGTTACAGAAACAATAATATAATCATATGTAAATCTGTTCTGTTATTATTATTATTATTATTATTATTATTATTATTATACTGTATTGTATTGAATTTTATTGTATTTGTTTGTTTGTTTTTTGTGTGCCACACTAAATGTGTCCTCTTATTATTCTACATCTCTTCCCGTTCTGTGGACACTATTTCTTGGGCATCTTTTATTCAGGCAAAGTAAGTGGTGTGGGATAAGGTGTAAACAAGAGCTGATCTGAAAATAGAAGAATATTGGGCAGGATATTTACTTATTTTATCCTTGTCAATAGAGGTCACTAAATCTCCCCTGAACACATTTTTGAATAGTTACATCTTAACATCAACATTTCTGTGATTTATTTCATCTAAATATTTGTGTATGATATTAATGATCTATGAATTTATTTTTATTATTTTATTATTATTATTCATGAAGTTCAGTTCATGAAGTTATTTATTAATGCAATAAATTAGGTGTACATTGCGATTATCTTTACTACTCATTTTAATTTATGCGTAGGGGAAGTGAATGGAATCATTAAATCATTCAATATGAACTTTCATGTATATGCATTTAACCGCATCAGCTGCAGAGTAAATCCAGAAGAACTGTGGCAACGTCTCCAAGATGCTTCAAGAGACCTACCTGCAAAGCTACCTGAAAAATTTTGCGCAAGTGCACCCAGGGCAAAAGCTGCTGTAAACGCAAAGAGTGGTAAAAGCTGCTGTAAACGCAAAGAATGGTCGCACCAAATGTTGATTTCATTTAGTTAATAGAAGGTAATTGATAAAGAAAATCTATTTATGACAGCATCCTCATTTTACAGCATTTTTACACAAGTGCCTAAAACTTTTAACAGTGCTGCAGCTTTGCAGGTAGGTTTCTTGAAGCATCCTGGAGACTTTAGTCTGTCTGAGTTTGTTCTGTTTCTTCATGTCATTCCAGACAGACTGGATGATGATGAGATCAGATCTCTGTGCAGAGCACTCGCTGTTGTCAGACTCCTTGTGCAAACAAAAATCTCACTGGATTATTACGATTAATGGCAAAATGAATGTTTGGAAATGTAATCTGATATTTCCTACTGACACACTACAGCAAAAGACCGACTTTAACTGACTTTGACCATTTTTTAGCTGATGAAAATACTAGTGGCCTAAGACTTTTGCACAGTACTATATATATTGTAACGGGGTGAAGAAGCACACAACTCGGATTGAAGTGCAAGAGAGCCCCGGAAGGTGGATTTATTCAATATCGTGCAATGAAGAAAACAAAGCGGTGCAAAGCATGGTTAATCCGTCGTCCTCTGGGTTGTGCTCGGTGCGCGGTGGGGTGAGTTCCAAATGGGGGCTGACCGGGCTACGAGCTGCTCTCTGCAAAACAAGAGTGAAACGTTAGTTTCTGTCGTCTGCTCGGGAGACATGTCTCAGCTCTTTCCTCCTTGATGCTGCTTTTGTAGCCTGGTCTTGATTTGCAACAGCCGTGGCCGATCGGCCCGTGATGATGATCGGCAGGTGCTGTGCATCTGTTTCCCAGGCGACGCTGACAGGCAATCGAGGCCGTCTGTGTTGGCATTGGAGACTCCTGAGCGATGTTGCACGTCAAAGTGGAAGTCCTGGAGTGTGAGAAACCAGCGAGTCACCCGACCGTTGGTTTCCTTGGCTCTGGCCATCCATTGGAGTGGAGCGTGGTCGGTGACAAGGGTAAACCGTCTTCCCAGGAGGTAATAGCGCAGCTCCAGGACTGCCCACTTGATGGCTAAGACTTCCTTCTCCACTGCCGCGTAGTTTCGCTCTGGTTTGGTCAGCTTCCGGCTGATGTATATCACAGGGTGTTCTTCGCCGTCAGTTACCTGGGACAGGACTGCCCCAGTCCTGTATCTGAGGCATCTGTTTGCACCAGGAAGGGGCGGCTAAAGTCCGGGGCTCTCAGGACAGGTTCCGAGGTTAAGGCTTTCTTCACCTGTTGGAAGGCCCTCTCGGCTTCCGGGCTCCACTCGATCTTCTCCGGCTGCCCCTTCCTGGTCAGGTCTGTCAAAGGGGAGGCTATAGAGGAGAAGTTAGGGATGAAGCATCGGTAGTACCCCGCCAACCCCAAAAAAGCTTGTACCTGGGTTTTTGTGGATGGTCCTGGGGCAGCTTGCACGGCTTCCACTTTCTTTGGTTGAGGCTTTATCAAACCTCTCCCCACTTGATACCCCAGGTACTTGGCTTCGGATAAGGTGAGATGACATTTGCGGGGGTTGGCGGTGAGGCCGGATCTCTGCAGCCCCGTTAGCACTCTCCGCAGATGGCTAAGGTGTTCATCCCAATGCTCCGAGGGGATGACCACGTCGTCACTATAAGCAGCTGCATAAGATTGGTGGGGACGGAGGACTACATCCATAAGCCGTTGAAACGTGGCTGGGGCCCCGTGGAGGCCGAACGGAAGGAACTTATATTGCCAGTGCCCGCTGGGTGTGGTGAACGCGGTCTTTGGTTTGGCATCTTCGGCCAGCGGCACCTGCCAATAACCCTTGGTGAGGTCTAGAGTGGTTATGAATCTGGCTCTTCCCAGCCGGTCTAGCAACTCATCCACTCGGGGCATTGGGTAGCCATCGAACTCGGAAACTTCATTCAGCTTTCGGAAGTCATTACAAAAGCGGAGGGTGCCGTCGGGTTTGGGGACCATTACAATGGGGCTGGACCACGGGCTGCGGGACGGCTCGATCACCCCTAACTTAAGCATTTGTTGCACCTCCTCTTCGATAGCCTGCCGACGAGCCTCTGGGACCCTATAAGGCCGCTGCCGAACAATTACCCCTGGTGATGTCCGTATCTCATGGTGAAGGACGGTGGTCTGCCCGGGGAGATGAGAAAAGACATCGGAGAACTGGCCAACCAGGTGCTGAAGCTCCGTCTTCTGGATCGGCGACAGATGGGAGTTCATGTCCACCACAGCAGGCTCAGCTTGGGCTAGCGCAGCGAGCTGTTCCCTGGTCCCGACCCACCTCTTCAGCAGGTTGATATGGTATAACTGCTCGGTCCGTCTTCTTCCTGGCTGTCGTACTCGGTATGTAACTGGACCCACTTTCTCTGTCACAGTATAGGGGCCTTGCCAGGTAGCTAAGAACTTACAAGCTGTGTTCGGGACCAGGACCATAACTCTGTCTCCAGGGTGGAATTCACGGGGCTGCGCCGGCCGGTTGTAATGCCGCTATTGAGCCTGCTGGGCTTTGGTAAGATGTTCCTTCACCAGGGGCATCACTCGTTCAATCCGCTCCCGCATCTCCCTTACGTGCTTGACAACGGTGCGAAGGGGCTGGCTGATGCTCCCAGGCTTCCCGGGCTACATCCAGCAGTCCTCGGGGTTGTCTGCTGAACAGCAACTCGAAGGGGGTAAATCTGGTGGAAGCCTTGGGGACCTCTCGGACTCCGAATAGCACGTAAGGGAGCATCAGGTCCCAATCTTTCTTGTCTTCCGCCACTACTCGTCGTAACATCTGTTTTAAAGTTTGATTAAATCTTTCGACCAATCCATCTGTTTGAGGGTGGTAGACACTAGTGCGGATTTGCTTTACCTTGAGGAGGTGAGCGAGGTCAGCCATGAGCCTGGACATGAACGGTGTCCCCTGGTCGGTCAGAATCTCCGATGGTAGTCCGACGCGGCTGAACAACAGGAACAGTTCCCAGGCAATATTCTTAGCTGTGGCCTTGCGAAGGGGAACAGCCTCTGGATATCGAGTTGCATAATCCACTACAACCAAAATATGCTCGTGGCCCCGGGCAGACGTCGGCAACGGCCCTACAAGATCCATCCCGATTCGCTCGAAGGGCACCTCAATGATGGGAAGTGGAATTAGCGGGCTGGGGGGAGGTTTCCTTGGCGACGTTCTCTGGCAGGTCGGGCAAGCTTCGCAGAACCGCTTTACTTCTGCCTCTAGTCCTGGCCAGTAGAAACAGTCTCGAATTCTCTGTGTGGTGTTGTGTATTCCCAGATGTCCCGCCAGAGGGTGTGAATGAGCAAGCTCCAGAACCGTCTCCGTCTCCGTCTTCGTCTTCGGAACTACTAGTAGCTGTTTTTCCTCCCCCCTCCGCTGGGCAACACAATAGAGCAGGCCATTTTGGACGACGAAATATGGGAGAGCATGGGGTCCCAGTTGAGTCTCCTGTCCCTCGACGATTTTAACTTGGGACCAGCAGTGCTTCAGCCGGTCATCGGCATGCTGTTCTCTCGCGAAGCTGCTACTTCCGGACACCTGCTGGAACACTTCGAAGAACAGGTTAGTATTTTGGGACGGGGACTCACCATCTCTCCCACTGTCGGCGGTAGCCAAGGCAGGTATTTGTCGTCTGACTGGTTTTCGAGTTCGGCGGTTTCCCTTCTTTCTGGCAGGCTGAGAGGTCAACAGGCAATCCAGCCCCGGTCAGTCCCTCCCTAGCAGTACTGGTACGGGAAGATCCTTAACAACTCCGACTTCTACCGGCCAGGATCCAACGGTTGATGCAATATTGACTCTGCAAGCCGGTACCTGTCGGGTGTCACCATGCACACACATTACTGGTAAATAGGTTTTTGCAGAGAAAGGTTGAGAAATTACCCGGGGTTGCACCAGAGAGACTGCACTGCCAGAGTCTAAAAGGGCTAGGTAAGGTCGCCCGTTGACTCTCACTTGGACCTCTGGTGCCGCTGCTGGGGGGTCCTGATGCATCGTGCAGCCTGCCAGCTACGCCCGAGGATGTGATTCCTGCCCCTCTGTGGGCATGGGCTCATCTCTGTTCGGGGAAACCGCCGGCCTGCTTATTGGTTGCCCGGTGCCCTCCGGCGTGCGTCGTTCCTGGACCACCCTCCGGGGATACGCCGGCGCGTGCTCCGCTCCGTCTCGCCTCTGGGTAGCGTCCGCCAGCTCGACCGCCTCCACCATCTCCGCTAGAGTGATCAGATTCCGCATACCCACCGCCTGTTGATGGGAACGAGGAAGAGCCCGAAGGTAACGATCTATGGTCACTCTCTCGATGATCTGGGCTGCGGTGGGTTCCCCAGGTGAGAGCCAGTGTTGGGCCAGTCGATGAAGTTCAGCTGCTTGTGTTCGTACCAGTAAACGGGGCCTGTAGTTCCAATCGTGAAATTGCTGAGCCACACAAATGGAAGATAATCCTAGTCGGCCAAGAATTTCCTTTTTTAATTCTCCATAATTGGTGGCGGTCTCCGTTGGTAGCATGAAATATGCCCGTTGTGCCTCACCGGTCAGTAATGGAACTAGCAGTCTCGCCCATTCGTCACGTGCCCAGCGCTCCCGTATTGCTGTTGTTTCAAACATTTGTAGAAAATATTCCACATCGTCATTCTCGGTCATTTTAGGAAGCAGCTGAGTGGCTCTCGTCTGGGGGTCGGGAAGAGGAGTTCGTTGGGCGGTGGAGGTTCGGAACGCTAAGAGCTCCTGCTCCACAAGATCCTGTTGGGAAACGAGATGTTCTGCCACCTGTTGCTGGCGGACGCTGATATCCATCAGCTGTCGGATGATCTCTTCCATCTAAAGTCTCGGTTTTGCGGGAGCGGCGCCGCCTGAAGAAAAGGAAAAAAAAACGAAGCAGAGTGAGGGGGTGTTGTGATGATATCCATGTTGTTTACCTCTTCTTCATGCCTGCATTCTCCACCAGTGTAACGGGGTGAAGAAGCACACAACTCGGATTGAAGTGCAAGAGAGCGCCGGAGGGTGGATTTATTCAATATTGTGCAATGAAGAAAACAAAGCGGTGCAAAGCGTGGGTAATCCGTCGTCCTCTGGGTTGTGCTCGGTGCGCGGTGGGGTGAGTTCCAAACGGGGGCCGACCGGGCTACGAGCTGCTCTCTGCAAAACAAGAGTGAAACGTTAGTTTCTGTCGTCTGCTCGGGAGACATGTCTCAGCTCTTTCCTCCTTGACGCTGCTTATGTAGCCTGGTCTTGATTTGGAACAGCCGTGGCCGATCGGCCTGTGATGATGATCGGCAGGTGCTGTGCATCTGTTTCCCAGGTGACGCTGACAGGCAATCGGGACGCTCGTCACAATATATATATATATATATATATATATATGACTGTCTGACTAGCCTAGAACACTGTCTAACACTTGATAGCTGCTTTCTCAATGCATCCTCTTCAATTAGAAACCTAGGTGTGCTAATTAATATCTTTAATAATATCTTTTCTTTGAAAGCCACATTTCTAGCATTTGTAAAACCGTCTTTCCATCTTAAAAATATATCTAAATTACGACCTATGAGCTCAATATCAAATGTAAAAACATGCGTTCATGACCTCAAGGTTAGATTATTGTAATGCTTTATTCAGTGGTTGCTCTACATACTTAATAAACAAACTTCAGCTGGTTCAAAATGCAGCAGCTAGAGTTGACCAAGTATGACCATATTAGCCTGGTTCTGTCAACACTGCACTGGCTCCCTATTAAACATTGCATGCATTTTAAAATTTTGCTAATTACTTATAAAGCCCTGAATGGCTTAGCTCCTCAGTACTTGAGCAAGCTCTTATCACATTATGGTCCTTCTTTTCTGCTGCGTTCTCAAAACTCCAGACCAGTTGATAATACCTAAAATATCAAAATCAGCTGTGGGTGGCAGATCCTTTTCCTATTTAGAATCCAAACTCTGGAAAAATCTACATTGTTCGGGAAGCAGACACTCTGTCAGTTTAAATCTAGATTAAAATCTCATCTCTTTAACCTGGCTTACACATAACACACTAACACATTTATATTATCTAAATCTGTAAAAGGATTGTTAGGCTGCATTAATTAGGTCAGCCAGAACTGGGAACACTTCCCATAACACCCAATACACAAGACCACGGGAACCAGATGTGTCCTCTGCACAATCTGACTTTGCTGCAGCCTGCAATTAAGATGCTGGTTTCATCTGACCAGAGGAGAAATGGCCACCTTTTTTTCCCCTCCATTTCCATCACTAATGGAGTTTTGGTTCCTTGCCGCTGTCACCTCCGTCTTGCATAGTTGGGGACACTTAATTTCCAGTGATATCGTTGACTTAATTGCACAGATACGATTTGAACTGAACTGAGCTGGACAATGACATCAATGAATCAATGATGAATTGACTTTAACTGAAAATTGAGTGCGTACTATTGTGTTGCATTATTAATACACTATTTTCTTTTTTAATACTGTAAAACTGCTTTGACACAATTAGTTTTGTTAAAAGCGCTTTATAAATAAAGGTGACTCGACTTGACTTGACAGACAGTGTACTCACATTAAGTGATATGCACTACAGCAAATCATAGAAGCTTAAATGCTAAATAGTTGAAAAATGTAAACTATATTATTGTCCAGCGATATATTAAAAGTTGGATTGTGGCGGGAGGAGCAAACGACACAGCAGGCGTGATGTCAGGCCTCAGAGAGGCTTTTATTAAACATAATAAACAAAAGTGTCCAAAAAGGGGGGAAAAAAGTGTCCAACGTAAACAGGGGTTCTGGTGTCCTCGTCATGCTGGGGGTTCCGTGAAAGAGGGGCAATGTTCGGTAAGGAAGGGACGGAGACCGGCATCCGCATGCGCTCCCCTCCTAGGTCCGTGGCTCTAGGGGTGCTGGCTTCCTTCAGCGGCTACGTCCTCCTTGGCCCATGGCACTGCTTGGGGGATTCAACTTCCTCGTCCGTCAGCCGTCTAACGGGTGTGGTACTCGTCCGGACCATGGGTCCAGCAGCTCGTTGCTTCGGCGGTGCTCGTTCCCCTCAACACTCCCCTCCTGGACCCACGAGGACAGCAGTGTGCATGCACGGGGTGCTGACTGGTCTCCTGAGGAGACTCTTCCGCATACATACTATACTGGCATTATGCAATATATAGATAGTATATAGCATGTTTCAACTCCATTATTTATTGTATTTTCATAAAAATCTTGTAAACACACATTATGATAAACTTTAATTTCTCTCAAAATGCTCTTCCTTTTCTACATTACTTCATTTGCTACTAATCAGACTTTTTTTCAAAGGTGCCTTACAGGTGAAATGAAAGTAATTTATTTCCACTTAAAGGGCTTTACACCTAAAGAAATTGTTTATATTTATTTAACTATCTTAAACCTCCGTCGTATCTGTGGTTCAATGCAGTCTTGACAGGCATCTCACTGGGGTTTGTGGCATAGCTGGTTTTTAAGATGGTCTCCAGCAGCAGGTGCTCTGTTGCTGGGTAACAGTGTTCCAGCATTGATCTACCATGTGATGGATGCCTATCAATATCATTCCATCTTGTTGTGGAGCTCTCGGCTTCATGACAGCTCAGAAGATGATCTTTCCCTAGAAGATGGCTGGTCTCACACGGCTACCACAGGCAGCCAAGGCCTATTTATGACCCATCGTGTCTCATCAATCAACCATGAGGAAAAATGTCCTCTGCAGGCCACTTGATCTCCTCATTGTCATTGGCCTTATGTGAAAGCACTATTGTTTTGCCACCCTATGGGCAGATCAGACCTCGACAGCTCATCCATACACGAAGGGTCATTCAGCATCTGCCTGTGAAGACCTGGTTAATACACTGGAGGATGCACACTGTCTGCATGATTTATTAAGAATACGCTTGCTGCAAACTGACAAAACATGTGACCATAATCAAGTGTGATATACATACAAATTGATCCAAATGTTTACATTTTTGATTAAATAAAATACAAACTGACAACTGTGGTTGCAAGTTCCTTCGTTACCAACAGAGGTCAGCGGGATTTGCGACGGTAGTTGCATAACGATGCTTTTGGGAAACTCACTCCAGATCCGCAGTGCTTCAGCTCCACTGCAGCAACAGCCAGACAAAGCCCAGTACCAGCTGATACAGAGCTATCTGTGATAGCAGCTAATGCATCGCAATGATCATTGTGTTCAATATCACCTTTAGTCTAATCTCTTCATCGGCCAGCCAGTTCATCGCAGCTGATAACAGAATGTAAATCAATGCAGGGGAATATGAGAATGAAATATCCCTCCTTGTATGACATTTACGAGATTTTTATGGCTAATTGCTTGGAACATTGACTGCGGTATCACAGACATCTCTTTCTGCGGAGTATGAACTGAGGTGGGGAGGACGGCAAAATCAGAAACCATCTTCAACAAATAATCCCTTCCCAATATTGCTTGACTCATAAATATATTGCCTATTTTAAAAGAATACAAATTCCAAAAAAAAAAAAAAAAAAAAAAAAAAATTATTAAATGAGATGAGGTAGCATTCATTTGGAATGTAGATACTTCACTGGATGTTAAAGGGATGCTATTATGCTTTTTCACTTTTTGAACTTTAGTCAGTGTGTGTATCTTTGGGCATAAAAAAGATCTACAAAGTCCACTCCAAAAACTAGATATTTTGTTTTTTAAAAATAATGGTATAAACACAAGCACTGACTAGAGTGGCCGCTTCAGAGCTGTAAAACTCGCCACAGATGTGTGCAGTACAGGGGGTCGAAACACCGAAGCCACAATCTACTCCAGTTGCCGCGTCTGAGTCGTAACGCGCCGCAGATGTGTGCAGCGTGTGGTAAGAGATTTATTCATCATACAGTGTAGATAGCTTCACTTAAAACGCAAGTGTTTTTTTTTAAATGCATAAACTTGCACTAGAATAGGCTAGGCTAATCAGTGATGATGTTCTTTGATAATGTTAGGCTGCTTTTAGCTTTATGCTGGAGCTGGTTTCGAGCAATGAAACTAAGTATGTAAATAATTAAATACCTTAGCACAATAATATCATGTATTGGCAATCTCACAGGCTGATGATAGGACCCAACACTACTATAGCGTATTATTTACTCACCCTCAATGCATCCTAGGTGTATATGACTTCCTTCTTTCAGACAAATGCAAAAAAAAAAAAAAAAAAAAAGATCCTGGTACTCCCAAGAACAGCATAGATGGGTGTTTCTCCTCATTAGTCCAAAACAAGTCAGATAATATGCATCCATCCGTAATAAAAAGTGCCTCACACGGCTCCAGGGGTTTAATAAAGGCCTCCTGTATCGCAACGCAGTGGGACAGCTAACCAATCAACACATTTTTTTTTTTTTGGAAGGTGGGCCTTCATTAAACCCGGAACTAATCGAGCCTGCAGAACCTGATTTTACCAAGTATGACATGTTCCTGGATCAACATCTTTGTTGACCCTGGAACAACATTGTGATTAACCAATCAGATTTTAAAAAACAGTTTATAGTTTTTGTGAAGTTTAGGCTTACAATCAGTGTTTGGTGCTTGTACATCAGTGTCATTCATCTATCATTTCCTCTGATTTTAGGGATTACTCATGGGTAAGGTTAGGTTTAGCTGTAGGGATGTGTGGTCAAGATTAAATTTTTGAATTAAAATGTTGTTCCAGGGTCAACAAAATATATTGACCCAGGAACACATCTAACTTAATAACAAGTTAATAACAAAAACTGTGAATATTTCATGTACCATCATATAAGATTTCTGTCAAAACGCCACCTCTTTCCACATAACTCTTTTGCTCAAGTCAGTCACTGAATTGTAAGTGATGGTTGGCTGGAGCCTGCTGTCTTCCACAGTGTCTCAGTGGTGAAGATTCATCCATAGTAAGCGGGAGGAAATACAGAGGGGTATTTGGACTGATGACTGCCAGCTGGGCTAAATGAGAAGGGCATTAGAAATAATGAGCACCATGCAGGCGTATGACACTGCAGGCCTTTGTTTGGTGAAGTTCAATGACAAGTGTTATTGATCGTTTGCCATGGAGCAGAAACCTGGCAGTGTGCATTCTGTGCCCGCTCAACACACTCTTCTCTGCCTGAAGTGTGACATATCAGAGATCAGCCAGAGAATGTCGTTCACAGTAGATCATATAGAAATATGTGTGAGATTTCTAATATAGCTCAGGCCCTCTGTTGGAGAGGCATGTCCATTCACCATCCGTCCTTCAGCACTTCAGCTGAGATAATAGCGATAATAGCATCTGTCATAGTAGAGGACAGGTGACATTTGTCATTACAGTGGTAATAGGAAAATATTGTATGTTGGAAATCACTGCCCATAGCTTTTTTTGTACATTTATGGTTAGTTATTATATAATTCAAAGAAACAATCTAGATTGCAAACCCAAAATTAAATATTAAAACCTAGCTGTGAACAGTAGTTATTGGGGTTCAAGCACATTCATAATGGGGAATACTCTTATTTCAATGTGTTCTTTTTTTTTTTTTTCATGTGGCCTCAGATTGAGGTCTTACATATGTGTGTTGAATTTGGTATAAATATCTCATTCTGCTCAAAAGTCATAACCTTTTTAGTAAAAGAGGCTCTGCCCCTCTTCAAACATTTTGGTGCGTCCCTTCTGATGCTGAATGAAAAATTAAACTTGATATTAGACAATTATTGATATTCATTCTCCAGGGAATCTTTCTGCACTGGTTTGGTTCCGAACAGGTGAATAAACCTATAACTAGTTTGCAGGTTTTTGAAGTAGGTACTTCAAAAATCCAAAACAGCTGAACATTTGTTTTGTTCGTATTGAGCCAAGGATTCTCTTGATATAAGACAGTGTCTGTGATGAGCGGTGTATGAGTTATGAGTGATTTTGTACTTTGATTGCTCTAGAATCCCCATCAGGCCGTTCAGGCTGAGCTCTGGTGACATTGTAGATGGGATGGGTACCATCCCTCAATGTTTCAGGTCTCTATGCCTTACGGTTTCAATCTGTCTGATCACTTCAGTACGGTGATCTATGAAAATCCTTACAATTACAACAGGGTTTTCAGTTTACAATAGGCTTGAACCCCTTGAATTCCTGCACCACTAGCTGCACCACAGAGAATTAAGGAAAAAAAAATGTATAAGTTGTGATATATTTAGACTTAAATCTCATATAGAGGTTTATACACATGAAAGGAATTAGTGTAAATGCCCTCCGGGATGTATTTGAGACACTGTTCTGCCATTTCCATTGCCCACCTCCAGTTTTTCATAACCTGAGATCTAATGAAGTTTTAAAGTTCTCACAACTTAGAGTGAGATTTTTAATTGCTTATATTGGTTTGCTGTATTGATTTTGCTGCTCCTGCCTCCTCAAGTCAATTTCGAGGGATTTTAAGCATCTTCATTATAAGCGTTCTTGGTTGACTCATAGGTATAATTGATGGCATAACTTCTGAAGAAAATTCTCTCCAAGCAACAAGGAAAGGACTATATTACCAAGCAACACTTCCTCTGACCATTTCCTAATTTGACCTTCCACACACTCCCACCTTTAATCTTCTCTCAGCCCTCTTTGTCCATCTGTCTCTCATGCTTCAGTCTTAGATCTGCTGTACAATGCATCATCTTGTCTTCCTTTGAGACCTCCTGCAAATGTCCCTTGCAGTCTTCTAAACTCAGACACAATAATCCATTTTAGTGTTTGTATCACATAACCATCTCCAGTAACACTTTAGTTTAGGGACCAGTTCTCACTATTATCTACCTGGTTATTAGCATGCATATTACTAGCATATTGGCAGTTTATTAGTACTTATAATTACTATTTTATTTTTAGTTTATTAGCACACATTAATGCCTTATTCTGCATGACCATATTGATCCCTTAATCCAACCACATACCTAAACATAACAGCTACCTTTACTAACTATTAATAAACAGCAAATTAGGAGTTTATTGAGGCAGAAGTCACAATTAATAATTAATTAATAGGGATAACTGGTTTCCAAACTAAAATGTAACCCTCATTTCCAGACTTTTCAGACATAGTAAACTTGCTTGGTAGCTCACCTTGTACAGCGTTGCACTTACGGAGCGCTTGCATGTGAGTGCTGTTAAACCTGAATCAAAATAAAAGAGCTCAGTAAAATCAAGCTAAAATAACTGATTCAACATATGCATTTGTATCTATTGGTAAGATTAAGGGTGGAGTTTAGTGTAGGTGGTACTTTATTTTCAAAGACGAAACAGCATTAACTGTGTAGCACCACTAATCAGACACTTTGTGAGAAATCACAATTTATCTTTGGTCCAGTACATTCTGTTCATATTTGTGAGAGTGACATCACATTTTTATTTTTTAGACATTGGTATTTCATTATGTTTACATTATATTGTATGGGATCAAATTTCTGTCAAATGTATTGCAGTAACAGAACGAAAAATAATAAGCGTACATAAAAAAATTAAAAAGACATGTACAATTATAACGCACAAAAATGAAAAATAGATGCAAATTTATTTAGAAAATCAAACAACGTGGTCACGGATCGAAAAAATAATAAGCGCAAATTCAAAATGTAAACCCATTAAAAATTATATTGCACAAAACTGAAACACAAATTCAGCATTTTTCGAGTCACAAACAAAATCAGGTTTTCCACTCATATTTTATTTTTTTGTGAGCTTATGCTCTTTTCCCCTTTGCTCACGTTGTCGCGTTTTGCGCTTGAGTTTCAAAACTTTGCAGTCCAAGTTTGATGTAAATTAGGGCGGGCTTCAGTGTCACCATTGGTCCACTACTCTAGATTGACTGCTGCTCCTCTAGCCAATCAGTCGAAGGGGGAGATTTACGTCACTCCACTGCGACTCATGTCAGACAGACCTGTTAAAAACGGTTGCGCGCAAGAAAACTTAGTCCGTAGTTTTACATGATCAACCTGTAAATGTTCAGTGACTGCAAGCTGCATAACGCGGGGCTGAAATGTTGGATATGGTGAAAAGTAAACAAACGGCGACAATACCGGCGTTTTAAGAAGAATAATATAAGCAGCACTACACACCCACGTGAAAACAGTGGCGGAACCGGTGTTTATCATAGCAAAGGCAACATCAGATGAATTTCGTGAGTGGAGGACGGGAGAACTGGAAATTATGTGGATACAGGGGCGTAGCGTCTGGGTATGCAGGTCCATATGGGCCCTGGCAGATTGGGGGCCCGCCGAGCCGAGGGGAACTTTTTAATTGAACCGAGGGAACAAATAGTGTCCTGCACGGGCCCAGCTCTGACCCGAGCCCTGTCCATGTCCAACAACTTATCAGAACATGTTGAAGCCAATAAAATAGCTCAGTTTTGAATTTTAATGGCAAAGTGGCTAGATTTCGTTTCGTTTTTTAATTGAGAAATATGTTTAAACCATTTTATGTTTGTTAAATTGAAGCTTTTGTTTTTAAAAGTAACGACCAAGCGGCCAGCTGCAATGAGTTGAGCATGTTTGATCAATTTAGCCTTCTCAAATTAACACGACTTGCATAAAATAGAAGCTATAAACATAAAACATTTGATGTATTTCACAATATTAATTTAAACATTTAACCTAGATATATGTGCGCTGTTAAGCGCATATCCAATCGTTTGTGCGGAGAGTGAAAGCTATAAAGCGCACTTTGCAGCTGACATGGAAGCACCAGCGCGATCACTTCCATTTTTTTATAATAACATTGGAAACCTAAAATACGCTATTTTTGTTCATAAAGGTAAGAGTAATACATCACTCGGAACTGCAAAAGGTCTACTTTTATTTGAGTGTCCTCACAATATTAGCAAAACATTATGCTTTCGTAGTAGTAGTAATAGTTAAAGAAATCAAGCATGCACTTTCTGCCGTCTCTGTCTTGAGCAGGAGCGATTCACAAAATTAATCCGAAACTCAGTAGACATGATAAATATGTCTATAGAATATTTTAAATTACTACTTTAAAACGAAATAATTCATGTAATGAAATCATGTTATATTGCGTAAAGTTTATGTGAAAATTCCGCCTACTCCGCACAAAAAAAACAAAAAAACCAAAACTTGTCTTCACATTTACTATGAAAAATAGCAATAAAAAGGTAGGCATGAACTCAGTTAACTGGCTTTTTTATGAGAAAAGTATGTTGGAAAAGTTATAGGCTTGTTGGCTTTTCTGAGGTAGGCTAAATGTTATGCCTTATCCAGGAGATGTTTTGACGTTTTTTTTTTTTTGTTGTTTTTTTTAGCTCTGATGGATTTCATGAGGCATCGTGTTTATTAATTAAAAATGCATTCAAATATTTATTATTTGTAGCACGGAAGTGCTTGGTCCTTACTTTAAAAAATATATAAAATGGTTTAAACATATTTCTTAATTAACTTAATAAAGAAACGAAACGAAATCTAGCCACTTTGCCATTAAAATTCAAAACTGAGCTATTTTAATGGCTGCAACATGTTCTGATGGACAGGGACAGGGCTCAACTAAAAAGTTCCCCTCGGCTCGGCGGGTCCCCAATGTGCCCGGGCCCATATGGACCTGCATACCCAGACGCTACACCCCTGTATCCACATAATTTCCAGTTCTCCCGTCCTCCGCTCACGAAATTCATCTGATATGTTGCCTTTTCTATGATAAACACCGGTTCCGCCGCCGTTTTCACGTCGGTGTGTTATTCGTCTTAAAACGGCGGAACACTGAACGTTTACAGGTTGATAATGTAAAACTACGGACTAAGTTTTCTTGCACGCACCCGTTTTTAATACATCTTGACTGTCGTACAGTCTGACAAGTGCAATCCTAAAGGACTTTAAAAAAAAATCGCACAGTGAGCGCCCGGCTTTAGCCACAGCAGTCATGAGTCGCAGTGGAGTGACGTAATCTCCCCCTTCGACTGATTGGCTAGAGGAGCAGCTGTCAATCTAGAGTAGTGGACCAATGGTGACACTGAAGCCCGCCCTAATTTACATCAAACTTGGACTGCAAAGTTTTGAAACTCAAGCGCAAAACGCGACAACGTGAGCAAAGGGGAAAAGAGCATAAGCGCACAAAAAAATAAAATATGAGCGGAAAACCTGATTTTGTTTGTGACTCGAAAAATGCTGAATTCGTGTTTCAGTTTTGTGCAATATAATTTTTAATGGGTTTACATTTTGAATTTGCGCTTATTATTTTTTCGATCCGTGACCACGTTGTTTGATTTTCTAAATAAATTTGCATCTGTTTTTCATTTTTGTGCGTTATAATTTTACATGTCTTTTTAATTTTTTTATGTACGCTTATTATTTTTCGTTCTGTTACTGCAATACATTTGACGGAAATTTGATCCCATAGTATTGGCCTTGTCAATCACAATTGTGTTTTCTCTGTATGTTTCTATCCATTTATTTTATGTTGATATTTCATTTCATTAATTATTGATCTTGAAGTGACCTTTAGGTACTGCCTGCAGTGCTCTCAGCCTTTGTAACTTTGAGCCTAATGTGGGAAAATAACAATTCATCAGTAGATTAAAAAAAAATAATAATAAAAAAAATAAAATAATAATAAAATAAAATAATACAAAAATACGTAATAATACAAAAAAGGTGTAAATGTAAATAAAATAAAATGGCAAATGCCACTGTTCCCTGAAAATGACACTTTCATGTAGAGAACTTGATTGATTGATTGATTGATTGATTATAACTAGTGTTCTTACTGGAACTTTGCTCTTGTTGACTACTGTCTTTTTGCTGTCCTTTATAATTGAAACAAACAAAGATTTTTGTATTTCTTTAAAGGCTGCCAAGGGCATTAAACTAATGTAAATGTAATTGGCTTTGAAGCATTGAATATGTTTAAAGTGGAGGAACAGCACAGATTACAAGATACATGCACTGGGAATGCAAAGGCATTAGTATTACTCTTGCTTTCTACAGCACTTTAATTTATGTGCAGACAGAAGCAATTACACAGAAAAAAAAAAAAAAAATGCCTGTTGTACAGAACAGTATTATCTAAGGAATATACAAAGAAATGTCAGGCCATGTCAGTTTATAGCTGTTTATCTGCCAATCAGACCTTGCCTTTGTTTTAGTTTTTCCTTATCTATTCATTTTAAACTTTTCACTATGTTTCAGGTGTAAACATCTGACAGAACATTGTCTAAATTGTTTGCATGGTGAAATAAAAACCTGATTTCTGATTTGAAAACTTGGACACAAGAAATGGTTTCTTCTCTGAGAATTATACATTTGTACATTATTATACATATTATAAGTACATTATAAACATGCCAACATTTGAAAATGACAACCACTGGAAAATGTATTAAATTAATTGGTAATTAAGAATGAAATGCTTTGAGAGACATAAAACAAAGACTTGAGTTGATTTTAATACCATATTTTGATACAGTGTAACGTTGTAAAAAGCAACAAGATAAATGTTTTATTTTATTTTATTTTTATTTTATTTTATTTTATTTTATTTTATTTTATTTTTATTTAGGGTCGACTAAACTAAGCCATTCACATTCTTCAGCACAAGCCATTGTGAATATTGCCATTGTCAATATAAAAACAAAGTCAAACAAAATAAAACAAAACAAAATAAAATAAAATAAAATAAAATGAAATAAAATACAATAATACTTTGCTAGTAATGTCTATGCTTGGGAACCAGCATCTTCATTGCCATATGCTGTTTGTCTGTTTTGTACCAATTTATTTTAAGGTGTTCCTGTAACATGTAAGGTACTTACTATTATAATAACAATTAATTGTGCATATTTACATGCAAATAACCCTGAGCCAAACCCTAATCCTAACCATATAGTAAGTACATGTAGTTAATTAATAGTATTCAGTACTTAAATGTAAAATTACACTGTAACAAGAACACCTTGAAATAAAGTGTAACCGTCTGTTTTCTGTACTCTTGTCTCATTTTAGACTTGTAGTTTGTAGCTTTGATTGGTTTCTGTTCCTGTGTCTCCCATTGTTTGCATTTGATTGTTTTCACCTGTGTCTTGTTGTTATGTTATCTCTGCTTGTATATATAGCCCTTGTGTTTCCAGTGTTTCTTGTCCGGTTTTGTCCATAAGACAAAATGTCTATGTCACTTGAGCTCAGTTCTGTTTCTCGCTCCTTGTTTTTTTCTAGTTTCCTGTACTTTCATTTCTAATAAACGCTGCATTTGGATCTCACTCTCTTCTTGTCGCTCAGATCCCTTTATGTGACAATCATATTTGTGACATTTGTGACATTTTTCAGTGAATGACAGTTAGATTAAATGCATAGTTCATGCCAAAATGAACATCATTTACTCACATTTTGTTCCACAATACAATTGACTTTCATTTCATTCTTCTCTGTAGAACAGACACACAAAAAGATGTTTAGTACATTGTCCTAGTGCTCTTTTCCACAAATGGGGACTGACATTATGTTTTAAAAAAAGCACTATAAAATGGCCCATGACTCATGCTATAATACTGAAAATTTAACCATCTGCATGTTCATAAGTTGTCATAAGTGGCCATGTGACATGCATGAACCAATGGCATTCAGTCACTGACATCCAACTTGCCTTGACATGTCTTTGCACATCATGTTTGGAATTAATCATATAGAATCATAAGTGAGTTTTGAGAGCCGTTTCACAGTAGATACTTTCCAATAAGTAACTTAAATTTATTCTGTTCCTCACTGTGTGATTTCAGAAGACCTGGAAAGTCATATATGGGTGTTATGGACTACTTTAATGTTTGATATTGTTGCTTCTTTTTTAAGATTTACTTTGGTAAAATGTTCAGGAAAAAAAGTACAGCATTAAATCAATCTAACAGTACAAGCCAGGCAATTGCTGCATCTAAAGGAACATTTTTTTTTTACTCTGTCATGCTCAACTATGGTCATTATGGCCCAAAAATGAACGACAGTGACAGGACAGCATGCATTTCCCCTGCCTGTCAGAATGACCTCTCCACGCTCACATCTAATGACACTTGATAGGCCCCTACATTTACCCTAAACCCAAAAGCGGCTATTGTATTTGATGTATTTAGACAAGTTTAGAGAACGTCTGTGAGTGACAGGAAATATTCTTTCAAAGCTTTCCTCATTCAAGGTCTTTCATGGTGAAGATGAAGATCCGCTTTATATTGATTTGCTGGAACCAATATCTGCTGGCACTTTCATGCTCAGGATCTCTTTTCCTTTTAGTTTCCCCGTCCTCAGTGTTAAGTTATAATCAATTCAGTTAGACAACGGACTACGGCCCTCTGCGATTTTCTGAGCATTAATAATATCACAAATGGTCTAATGGGTACATTAAATATATTTTATTGCAATTATTCTTTTTTTTCTCTAAGGGCAACCTTTTATCAGTCGAGGAAGTGAACTTGAGTCAAACACTTAAAATAAGTTCCTTTTTAAGCACTTTGTCAGATTTGCCTTTATAGCTGCTCAACTTCAAATGTGAAATCCGTGAAATGGGCATCTCACATTGACAAAATTCTGCAGCTGGAGGTCCTGCCATTTAACACAATGAAGGACTCTTATATCTAAAGTTTCTATTCATCATCAAAGGACGATTCTACAAAATATTACCCAGAATGACTCCAAACGTAAATTCCTGGCTTTATGTTTGTTGTGCACCGTGAAACCACTGAGGACATCACAATAGAAAGATCTGTCAGTTTTTCTCTCTCATCACATTCAATTCAAAGTGCAAACTCACAGCTCAGCTAAAACGTAATTTCTTTTGCCGTGCCGCTGTAGATGCAGTGATGTGCGAAAGACTGTAAGATTTTTTTTTTTTTTTATATGGTGTTCTGTCTGCTTTAATAGAGACTCATAAAACATCAACATAATCATATGTCATTTGGTTCCAGTATTTTCAGTTCTGAATAAAACCAGCTCTTTTGGACACTCTAACAGTGTCGTGTTAAAAGAAGCTGAGCATTTACTATAGAACTGCCTGCTTTGGACTTACTGTGATAATGTATAGCAAAGAATAGAAGTGGAAATATCTGATCTTTTGTCTGGCCCCCCCTGCATACCTTCTTTCAGCATATAATTGCGGGCAGAAACATAAATTGGTTGGAGGCAATTTGTCGGTGACGCTGGCTGTGTGACAGACTCAGATGTGTACAAAGCTCAGTTGAGTCTTTGTAATAATGTAAGGTAAAGCTTCGGCTATATGAAGGTGGTGGATTAGTTATCAGGGCTGTCTAAAGGCCAAGGATGGCTTTGAGTAATTCCATAACGCTGTGGGAATAATTAGCTTCCGCTTGACCTTTAAGCAAAACCTGGCGGTAGTGAGTAGCGAGGTATCACTGCTACACAAGTCTGACCAAGGTGCTTTGTCTTACGTTTTCACATGGCATTATGGAAAGTAATAACAGTACACCGACCGGGCTTTCTGTGAGAGCAGATAAAACCTTGGCCGAACAAAGGTTTTCAGGTCTAACTAATTGCTTCTTTGTTGTGCATGCAGTTCAGAATTTGCTGCTTTAATTGCATCTTTATGTCAACATACCCGTCCATGCCCAGAATATGTTGTTTGCTAGTGATATGGGTTTTTCATTAGCTAATACTGCTGAAAAGACTACAGGTGGTCATTAGCCAGGGATGAGCAACATATGACAAAAATATTAAACCAAGTGGCAAATAATACATATACTTTCTGAAATGTAGCAAATATTTGACTCATTAGTTGTCAAACATCATGTCATGTTTGCAGAGGGAGAGGTGTGCATTTAATTGCATATTTCATTTTATGAGAAGACAATAATATTCATCATCTGACTGAAATCAGACGAGCATGTTGAGTAACCAAAGAAAGCAAGGGGGCAAAAAAATGATTTCGCCACATTTTGTTACAATAAGAGGTAAATATAGCCCTGAGTGTGCCAGAGGCATATCTCATGAAGCAAATTGAACAAATTCAGTGATAAAAAAATATATTGTAAGTGGGCGATATCAGAAATATTGGATTCAGTGGTATCACAGCCCTTGCTATAAACATTTTCAGCTCAGAGTTTGCATCTTAATTTACTTCCCTGCAGTACTGGACACCTTGGGAGTGAGAACAGGTTGAGATGACAGGATCAATATGAAAAATGTGAAGAATTTATGGGAATTCCTATAGACGGGGAAAGACAGTTCCATAGATGTTCTTGATGGTGTAATGCATGACCTTCATGGAGCCCTGAGGTTATGTCAGAAAGATTATTTTTTAACAGGGGAACTGTCATAGCATAACATGATAGCAGTGAAAACAGTATTTAATTATTATAGTATTATATAACCCATTAAAATGCAATGTGTATTCCAGTGAAAACAAAATAAATTGGCAATTACAAAATCTTACAAAAGAATGTTCAGAGAGCATTATGCTATGTTCTGGTAATGTTTTCAGCTGCAAGTTTTATTTTAGTTCCCAGCATATTAAAAAAAAAAAAAAAAAAAAAAATCTAAAAATGTTTATTGATAACGTTGTTAGAACATTATTCTCTAACATTCTAGTAAAGATTTAAATGGAATACTTCTCATTGGACATTGGATGTGGAATCAAATGCTGCTTAGTTGTCAAATTTTAGTTTAAAGTAAAAACCTAACCTTTGTTTAATAAAGTTCTAACTTCATTAACTCCAAAAACAGCATTACCAACTTCACTTATTATGAACCAAATTGACTTAATTTCTGTCATACATTTACAGAAAAGTGTTATTGAGATTAACGGAGGTTTAGATGTTGATGTCTGTTTAAAAGTAATAGTCTGGTTTGATGTCACAATTGTGGTGATACATGCTTTTGTTAGGCAATTTGACTCTTGAAAATGTCATGAATTTATATGTATGTATGTATGTGTATGTATGTACAGTGGGTACGGAAAGTATTCAGACCCCCTTAAATTTTTCAGTCTTTGTTATATTGCAGCCATTTGCTAAAATCATTTAAGTTCATTTTTTTTCCTCATTAATGTACACACAGCACCCCATATTGACAGAAAAACACAGAATTGTTGACATTTTTGCAGATTTATTAAAAAAGAAAAACTGAAGTATCACATGGTCCTAAGTATTCAGACCCTTTGCTCAGTATTTAGTAGAAGCACCCTTTTGATCTAATACAGCCATGAGTCTTTTTGGGAAAGACGCAACAAGTTGTTCACACCTGAATTTGGGGATCCTCTGCCATTCCTCCTTGCAGATCCTCTCCAGTTCTGTCAGGTTGGATAGTAAACGTTGGTGGACAGCCATTTTTAGGTCTCTCCAGAGATGCTCAATTGGGTTTAAGTCAGGGCTCTGACTGGGCCATTCAAGAACAGCCACGGAGTTGTTGTGAAGCCACTCTTTCGTTAGTTTAGCTGTGTGCTTAGGGTCATTGTCTTGTTGGAAGGTAAACCTTCGGCCCAGTCTGAGGTCCTGAGCACTCTGGAGAAGGTTTTCGTCCAGGATATCCCTGTACTTGGCCGCATTCATCTTTTCCTCGATTGCAACCAGTCATCCTGTCCCTGCAGCTGAAAAACACCCCCACAGCATGATGCTGCCACCACCATGCTTCACTGTTGGGACTGTATTGGACAGGTGATGAGCAGTGCCTGGTTTTCTCCACACATACCACTTAGAATTAAGGCCAAAAAGCTCTATCTTGGTCTCATCAGACCAGAGAATCTTATTTCTCAACATCTTGGAGTCTTCAGGTGTTTTTTTTAGCAAACTCCATGCGGGCTTTCATGTGTCTTGCACTGAGGAGAGGCTTCCGTCGGGCCACTCTGCCATAAAGCCCCGACTGGTGGAGGGCTGCAGTGATGGTTGACTTTCTACAACTTTCTCCCATCTCCTGACTGCATCTCTGGAACTCAGCCACAGTGATCTTTGGGTTCTTCTTTACCTCTCTCACCAAGGCTCTTCTCCCCCGATAGCTCAGTTTGGTCGGACGGCCAGCTCTAGGAAGGGTTCTGGTCGTCCCAAACGTCTTCCATTTAAGGATTATGGAGGCCACTGTGCTCTTAGGAACCTTAAGTGCAGCAGAATTTTTTTTGTAACCTTGGCCAGATCTGTGCCTTGCCACAATTCTGTTTTTGAGCTTTTCAGGCAGTTCTTTTGACCTCATGATTCTCATTTGTTCTGACATGCACTGTGAGCTGTAAGGTCTTATATAGACAGGTGTGTGGCTTTCCTAATCAAGTCCAATCAGTATAATCAAACACAGCTGGACTCAAATGAAGGTGTAGAACCGTCTCAAGGATGATCAGAAGAAATGAACAGCACCTGAGTTAAATATATGAGTGTCACAGCAAAGGGTCTGAATACTTAGGACCATGTGATATTTCAGTTTTTCTTTTTTAATAAATCTGCAAAAAAGTCAACAATTCTGTGTTTTTCTGTCAATATGGGGTGCTGCATGTACATTAATGAGAAAAAAAAAAGAACTTAAATGATTTTAGCAAATGGCTGCAATATAACAAAGAGTGAAAAAATTAAGGGGGTCTGAATATTTTCCATACTGACTATATATAATATAAAATAAGAACAATAAGAATCAACAAAAATCTTTGTTGTCACACAAACATCAAGAATCAGTGTATGAATCTCAACAATGGTGACATGATTCATGCTGCACTGTAATCTGGGTGCCTCAGACAATGTTCATCCAGGGCTCCCAGAATGCAGTGCAGCATGAAGCATGTCAGCATCGTTGAGATTCATACACTGATTCTTGATGTCTGTGTATGTCTAAGCATTCAACAGTGATTCGTGAACAGTGTGTTTTAAAATTTACAGAAAGAAGAACATTACTACAAAGAAATTAATAACACAGATTAAGCTCTAGATGATGTCAGATCACTACATATGATGGTAATACTTTTATCATTACAAAGTAGCCAACATCATATGTCTATATTTTCTCTTGTTACTGTTACCATAACAAACATAGATAAAGCAGCTAAAAAACAAAATTGAAAAGTCAAGAGACAAATTACCCAATTAAAGCAAACACTTATCACCATCATGGTATCAAACCAAACTTACTTTTAAACTGACATTAACATCTAAACCATTGTTATCTCAATAAGAACTTTTGTAAATGTATGACAGAAATAAAGTCAATCTGGTTTATAACATGTAGAGCTGGTAATGCTGTTTTTGGAGTTATTTATTGATGCTGGAGCTTCACATCAGACAACGGTTCAACCAAAATTTGACTTCTAAGCAATGTAAGTCATCATCTATTGTGATGGGAGGCTTTATTAGAATATTAGAGGATAATACTCTAGCAATGTTATCAATAAACATCTGAACAAGCTAATTATGGTCTAAAGATTACTGGAAAGCTACAGGCAAGTCAGTTTTATTCAAGGTTGGAGCAAACTCTGCAGGAATCTGGCTTTTCAGGACTGACGTTGGACACCTCTGGTATAATGCATCATTTAGGACACAATTATGCAAAATGTGCAGAGCTTGGGGGCACCAGGACTGGAAATAAGATCCATTATACTATAGAGTGTATACTGCAGCAGGGGTCTCTAAACCTTCTTCTGGAAAACCATGGTCCTACAGACAGTTGCAACCCTGATCCATCACACCTGCCTATAATTACCAAGTAATCCTGAACACATTGTTTAGCTGGTTTAGGTTTGTTGGGGCTGAACTCTGTAGAACAGTGGCAGTCTATGCACATGCTAGGATTGTCTAGTAAACTATGTGTCATGTTTGTGTATGACTTGGGAGTAGAGGATAGCTTGTATCCCAATGTCCAAAACAAAACAAACAAACAACAACAACAACAACAACAAAATCGCACCTTTAGGGGTACAACAGCTTGTCACTGGGACAGTACACTCAAGGTACACTCAAAAGAACAACTTTGTACTTCCTTTATTCCTAAAGGGTACACAGTACCATAAGAGTACATAAACTCCGAGTTACTAATATGCACCCTTCAAGTACAAATGTGTCCTTTTGAGGGCACTTTAAACTCAGTGATAAGCTGATGTAGCCCTAAAGGTACAATTTCTGCACTTTTTTTTTTTCTGTCAGTGCCTGGGTTCTCAACTCTGGCCATTGAGGTCCACTTTCCTGCAGAGTTTAGCTTCAACCCTAATCAAAACACTTAAACAACCTGAACAAGGTCTTCAGGATTAATAGTAAGTAACAGTAAGGTAAGTTTGATCAAGGTCGCAGCTACTCTGTCAGAAACTGGGCCTCAAGGGCCAGAGTTGAGAACCCCTGGCCTATATACTGATCAAATTTGAGGCAACTTTTCGATTTCTTTCAACTTGTTTAAAAATTATCAGCAGGTGCTCTTTAGGTGCTTGGTGCCTGACTCATAATTCCTCTCACATGTTGCAAGCTGATACAACCAGTGGACATGCAGGTATAACTTTAATAGATAGTAGCAAAGGTCCAAGGAACACAGAAATGAGGAAAACAAGAACACATAATATATCAACACAAGGTTAAACACAAGGCAAATACAAGGGCTATATATGACTAACTAAACACAGCTGGATACAATAAATTCTAACAAGAAAGAACAGGAAACAGGACCAGAACAAGACAGCCCTTATGAAAAAGTAAAGTTAATTCAAGTGTGCTATTAGTATAATTCTTTTAAACTAAAAATAGGAAAGTATACTTTCAGTTTACTTTTTATGTACTTCTCAGAAATTTACTTAAAATGACATTTAGATATACTTAATTTAAACTTAGAAAAAGTCCAAAATATACAGTATTTGAGCAATATTGTTCTCTGAGAATCCATGTTTTCATTGTTATATGGTAGGGAGCACTATTACACATCTTCTGCACAGAATTTGCAAAACACAACTAAAGAAGAAACCGAAACAACAGATGCTTCTACACTTTTTTTAACACAATCATCAGTCATAAAACTGCATCAAAACTGTAACATTATGGAATAAAATGTGACCCATGAAGAGGTACTAATGACTGTGAAGCTTTGGGGTGTTGGTTTTGATTAACACTCTGAATCCAATCCATAGTCTTTTTTCAGCTTTTTGTTCAAGATGTCATTTATTTTTTTCTTTTTTATTATTTATGAAACTTACCCACATTCAAGCGTTTATAAAAAAGAATGGATGAAGCTAGAATAAAATATTTTTGTTTAAAGCAGATGCCCTGTTCTTTCTTTTCATATTTTATATGTTTAGATATTCATATAACAAAATATACAAATTAATACCTAACAGGGACATAGTAGTATAGTATAGTTTAAAGAAAACTTACAATTATACTTGCAGTATAAAACTACTAAACTAGACGTTTACTGAAACTATACTTCAAAGTGTACTAAAAATGCTACAAGTATTTAATTAGTAAACTATCAGTATAGCTATAAGTTCACTTTTAGTGTAGTTGCAGTACAAACTAAAACATAGATATAAATTAGTTGTGTACTCAAAGTTTATCAGCAAACTTTTTAGCCTGGATAACATATTGATCCAACCTGATTTCATAAGTATGTAAGATTTTTCCTGTGATGCTGTGTTTCCCCTGAGACATTCCTGTGACATTCCTGTCTCTAGGCTCTGAGCTTTGGTAGTCTCCCCCGGGTGTGGAGCCCACCTCAGATCCCTTCACTAATATATATTCATTCTTTACCCCCCCTTTGGGCAGGTTGTGATCTCCGTAGTGCCTTTTCCCTCTGGGGAAACCGGCACTGTCCCAACGTTCTCAAGACACTCAGCCGCTCCACTGAGGACCCTGTCTGCGACACGTCAGTTCCTGGATGTTGGAAGGTCACGAAGAGGTGAGCTGCACTTATTTTAACATGCTGGCTTGTTATTATCTGTGCCCGAGCACTCTGTCTGTTGTGGCGTGTTACACGGGGACCCCTAGTGTCGTACACTCGACACAATGCAAAGTGTACGACAGAAGGGGAACGTCTCGGTTACATATGGTAACCCTTGTTCCCTGATGGAGAGAACGGAGACGTTGTGTCCTTTATGCCACAACTTCAGACTGCCTCTGAGGTGGGTTAAGACACTTCGACTCCTCAGAACGGAACAAGTGAGCAGATCCCGCGCTGCCCTATTTATGCCCGGATGCCCGGGGGGCGTGGCCAGCTATGCAAAATCTGCACACCCAATTTCATTGGCCTTTTCTCAAAGCTGTCAGAGGTGTTTGCGCTCCCAAGAGCGACCCTTAGTGTCATACACTCGACACAACGTCTCCGTTCCCTCCATCAGGGAACGAGGGTTACCATATGTAACCGAGACGAGTTATGAGTATGAATGAACCGTATGAATGAAGGTTCACCTCTGATCCAAGCCCTCAGTGTGACCATATAAAACTGTATAAATGAAACTGTATAGATTTGTGTAAATTCAGCACCAATTAGCCAAAATACAAACTAGTTACGAATAGCCATGCGAGTATGGTCATCAGCCTGTTTTCTACCCTCTTTCTTTCTAGCACAAATAATTGCATGTAAGTGTGAGATCTGACTATGCAGAATACAGTTATTTATAGCCTAATAAAAAAAAAAAAAAAAAAAAAAAAGTATGCCTCAGCTTATGTATCCCCCTTATTTTCATAGCAGCTCTGTGTCACGTCTCCACATTATGGCTGTTAAATTTGCACAGCAACGTTTAATCACAGCGGGCATGAAACCAGTTTGATTTGTTGGCCAGCTGCTGTATATTTCTGTCTTATGCATACATTCTGACAAGCATTAGTTTAGAGTAAACTCTTGACTGATTTTAATGGTATGATCATATGAACAAAATACTCTCCAGTGTCCTAATGCAGTCCTCACTGTAGAGTATGCTGAAAATATTGCAAATGTGTAATAGATATTGTGGTTTAGATCCAGAATCATAAACCCTCATCAATGTCAAAAGGGAATAAGTGCAGGGGTTCTTGTGACTTTAAACACTGCAAACTTTAAATTGAAGCAAAGTGCATTTCTAAGGATGTCTTCACATCGGGCAGTGTGCAACACCCATAGAGACCAACCTTAGCTTACATGTCAGGCACTAGATCTTCTAGGACAAAGATTGTCAACTCTGCTCCTGAAAGGGTCACGATCACTCTGTGATATATTCAGAACAACCTCTCTTGACTTATTTCTTAAAGGTGCAGTATCCTCAGACTTAACGTTCATGCAAATTGTCAGATTGAGGAACGAGCACAACTGAGAATGGAAGGTGATGAGCCTTATACTGTAAGTTAATAATTTGATGCATCTGTGTTTTAACATGCGTCTAGTCATAGAGGTTTTTAGATGGATGCCAAGACTCAAGGTCAGGTAGAATCTGTGATTTCTGACCCAGCTGATTTGCTGGCTTCTATGGCTGCAATATGCTGTGTTTTCTACCAACTGGCAACCTAAGTTGTCGAAATACCATTGGGTAAATTGGCAGTGGGTGGAGTCACACTGACCAAAATAATAATAATAAATAAATTAAAAAAATAAAAATAAAACAGACATTCCAAAACTGAACACACATTTCAAAAATAGAATAACTGGCTCTTTTACCTAATTCGGTGTTCCCGGTCAAAAATGGCCGGCCTTTTAAATTGCTTGCAAATCTCTTATTATGCCATATTATCCTAATATATTGGATTCAATCTTTTTGTCAACTTGTATTCTTTCAATTAGCACAGGTTTTGTATTTCTTTTTGGAGCTGATTGATCGTAGGCCTCATTGATCTGAGCTTATGCGCCTCAGTGTTTGGGTAAAAAAAGAGTTCACTCAAGATTACTCACCTCAAAAAACTAAGGTGCTTAAGACCAGATCAATGAGGCCTACGATCAATCGGTTCCAAAAAGAAATACAAAACCTGTGCTAATTGAAAGAAAACAAGTTTCTCAAAAATTGAATGCAATTTTTTGGTAATAGTATAGGGTAATAAGAGATTTACATGCAACATTTGTAGGCCAGTCATTTTTGTACAAGTGCAACAAGGGCACAAAAAAGCACAAAACCTATCAGCATTTTTAGGAAGCTGTTATACTCTGTGTGAGCAAAATCTATAAGTTTTAGTCCAGTGCTATAACAATAACTATAGCATGGAAAAAGAAAATCATCTGTGGGCCAAAATGACCAGAACACATGAGGGTTAAATACCATGCTTTCATGATATGACTGCATTAAAAGGATTGAAATCTTTATTTTTTTTAGGCTGTTTTTCAGATAGGTTATTTTATATGAAAGTTAGTGATATTCGTGTCGACAAATGGGTTGCATTTCGTTGCACAATTGGTGTGAATAGACCTTCTGGCTGCAATTTATTCTGCTTTTTCATTTTGTTCTTGGTGTGAACAGGCCTTAAAACCACTGAAGAATACTAACTATAGCACAGCAGAAATGAAAGCTGTAAGTCAATGATCATAATGCTCCGCAGGTTTGGCAAAGCTTTTCTTTTTTAGAAGTTTAGAAAAAGATTATCTGGATGTCGCTGATGCATCAGGCTTTGGAGAATCCTTAGAAATTCCCAGTCACCTCTAAACGTTCCTTGTGTGCTGTGTTTGAGTTTAGATTAACCTTCTGCTTCAGTGTTGTGGCTCATGGGATTTCCTGTCTCTCTGAGAGAGTTGATTTCATTTGAACACTGTGATGACTGTTTGTATTTCATTTCATCTTAGATATTGTTTATATGAGAAGTTGTTACTGCAAGGTTGGTGCAGTCTGAAAGGCCAGTGTAATATGTGTTATGGCATCCACGTCTAATTCTAAAACACAATATGGTTCATTATTGATGCAGATATGTTATGCCATTCATTTAAAGGCACCTATGGGAACTATAGAAAAGAATAAACACAATACATAACAGAAAGCATGCTACACTGAAATCGTTATCTGTTCAGTGGAATAACTTGAACTCTTTCAAATGCTGCTAGAAAGAAAATAGCTTCATTTTCTTGTGCTCATTATGTGCGAAACAGAGTACAAACAGGGTGGGTTACAACCCAAATAATGAGATTCTCTAGATTGCCTCTCGCTACAGTACTTTAAACTCAAGGGGCAACTTACTTAGGGTCAAATCCCTCAAGCATCAAGATACAGATATTGCTGCAATACTAAAACAGAGTCGTCGGATTGATGAAATGTGCAGAGTAATACATTTAATGTTTCAGTTTGCAGATAGTTGACAGTCCTTTTCCCGCTATCTACGCTAAACTCGCAGTTAGTGTCACTGCATTATTATCAGCATATAAAGAATTAAGGCAGAAGAACTAGGACAAGCATTTCTGTTTTCATATGGAAAATATGTCTTGCTTTGAAGATTTTTAGCCTTGCATAAATCACAGCTTTCTTTCAGAATGATTACAAAGAGTAATTTTGAATCTTGGCAGCTGTTTCTCTCTGCTTTTATTGATAGAACTCTGCCAGAATTTCTTTAGGTGGTTTGTTTTCAGCACATCAAAAACAGAACTCAAGCGATGTATTCAAGCAAGCGTAGTTTTAGTCAACACACTGCAGCTGTTTTTGCTGATACAGTATCTCGCCATATGTGGTGCACTCAATTATATTGCTCTTACTGAGCAGTGATCTTTTAGCAGTGTTTCTAACCCCTCAGGGCAAATCTTTTTCCACAACTTCACAACTAAAAATTCTCAAATATCTTTATTAAAGGTAAAAAAAAAAAAAAAAACATGGATGGGCAACTCTGCCACCAAGTTAAAATCTCTAATCAAATACAAAATTAAAATCTGGATACTAAAATTTGCAAGACAGGTGCAGAGCCGCTCGACCTTATCTAAAGTTTTAAAGGTCTAGACTTACATTTAAAATCTAGTCTTAACCCTGGAAATAAACAAGTTAAAGAACTTTGAAAATTAAAAGAGAAAAGAAAAAGAAACATTATTATACAAAACGGATAAGAAGAATTTAGCATTCACAAATCAAGTCTGAACAAATTTATGTCATTTAAGGTAATCATTCTCAAAAATTTTATCGAATGGAGAAGACAAATTATTGAAAGAATGAATGAACATCTTTATTGTCATTTGATAAGTACAATGAAATTGAATGCAAGCCTTCAGGTGCATAGCGTAACAAAATAAATAAATCAGTAATCTAATAAATAGTAAACAGATGACAGAATCAGAAACACAACACTACACACAGAAGATAACTCAGGTTCAACAGTCGGTTACACAACTTATAACAACAATATTCATATGTACATGAGATGTTCACCCTTAAAATTCACTAGCTTCACTAGCTCAACAAATTAGAGTACTTCATGAGACCAATAAAATAAAACATTTTAGTGAATTGTTGGCCTTGGAAAGTATGTTAATTTACTGTATATGTACTCAATACATGGTAGGGGCTCATTTTGCTTTAATTATTGCCTCAGTTCAGTGTGGCATGGAGGTAATCAGTCTGTGGCACTGCTGAGGTGGTATGGAAGCCCAGGTTTCTTTGACAGTGGCCTTCAGCTCATCTGCATTTTTTGTTTTATTTCTCATTTTCTCATTTTCAGTTTGCTGGCCTGTCAAGCACACCAACACCATGGTCATTTAACCACTTTTGTCAGTGTGGGCAGGTGCCACATCCTGCTGGAGAATGAAAGCAGCATCTTTAAAAAGCTGGTCAGCAGAAGGAAGCAAACTGAGAGGCCATTTTGAAGGCTCAGGAAACCTTTGCAGGTGTTTTGAGTTGATTAGCTGACTGGCATGACACCATATTCAAATTGTGAATTGGTGGGTTTTTGTTAAATGTGAGCCAAAATCATCACAATTAAAAGAACCAAAGACTTAAACTACTTCAGTCTGTGGGCATTGAATTTATTTAATGCACAAGTTTGACAATTTGAGTTGAATTACTGAAATAAATGAACTTATATACTTGTGCTCTGAAAATATATGCATATGTTATATGCAAGGGGCACTACTGCACATCTTCTGTACAGTATTTCCAAAACACAAGTGAAGAAGAAACCGAAACAACAGATGCTTCCACATGTAATCTAACACAATTGTCAGACATAAAACAGCATCAAAACCATAGATATGTAAAACTGTGTAATGTTATGGAATAAAATGTCAACCCATGAAGAGGTAATAATGACTGTCAAGCTTTGGGGTGTATATAAAAAGAATGCATGGAGCTAGAATAAAATGTTTTTGTTTGTTTGTTTACAAGCAGATACCCTGTTTTTTCTTTTGATGTTTTGTATGTTCAAGTATACTAAGTATACCCAAGGAGTACTAGTATACTACTAGTACACTGATATTTGTATACTCACTACATAAAGTATACTTAAAAATATGCTTGACCTATACTTAAGTATACTTAATAAAATAAACTTAAAGTATACTTCTTTTTGGTAAGGCCAGTTAAGTTATTGCAGTATTCAAAACTAGATAGCAAAAATACAACAACAACAACATATTTTTACTAGTCTTCTACAATGATCCAACAACAATTACTGTTCATTTATCCTCCAGTGACAATAAATGGAACGATTATTTATAAGAAAGAAACACTGACACGATGCAATGCATCATCCTTATGGAGACATATATCACGCATCTCACTGAATCCTGTATCAGTTGCATTTAATAAAGCAAGTGGGCATTTGTATTTGTAATATATACTGCATTGTGCTATGGGCGTACAAAGTGTCTCTCTGCAACCATTTGCAGGCTGATTCATGCTGTTGGCTCTCATAATAAACAAACGTCCTGCTCAAGAGGGAGAAAAAAATATGTAAGATGGATGTGCTCATAAACTGAGTTGTAAAGAGAATATTACCAAAATAATAATTCCATATGGGCGTGGTAAACCTATCACCAAGATTTATCGTCCTGTTAGCCTGTATGAAGTAAACATAGGATGACGTTTGGAGAAGTCAGAGGTTTCAGCCTGTGTTAAGTCTTCATATTGGACATGCCTATTATAAGGACCAATACATGAATTATATGGACATAAGATGGTCATAACCACAGGTTCTACTTTTTTAAATTACCAATTATAACTCCGTAAAACTCCCAGAGAAGCAGAAAAACACATCAGTTAATGAGGAATACAAACTATATTCAGAGCAATTATTTTCAACACAAGTACATTAATGAGGCTTTATCTTTTAGTTGATTGTAAAACAAATGAAACCATTTGTTAGTCAAATTGACCTAGAATGTCTAGGATGGAGATTATAAAAATTGTTGATTTCTTGAAATCATTAGGCTAAACTTTATTTATACATTTACTTGACAAATTTTCTATTTCCCCTTTCACCATTTTAGATCAGTGAATAATGCTTTCACCACTCATTTTTTTAACACTATAAATTACAGTTTTTCTCAGTCGCTTTGGTGCATTTCTCAGATCAGAAATGAAACTCTCAAAACTACTTGTTCAACTTCCACATCATCTAGTCACTTGTGCACATCATAATAGCAATTTCTTATTCTTTTTGTACCAGTTGCGATTGCTTTGGTACATTCATGCAATTGCAGTTTTCCTTCATTATCAGTTGCTAGTGTCACGTTGCTCAAAATGTATTATATAGTTCTCTGTGCAATAGTCTTACCCCTTAAAACATCTAGTCATTTGTTCATTGTATAAGTCATTAAATGCAAAATGGTTGATATAGTTGTCATAAACTGTCAAGTATATTTTCTACACATTCCTGTTAGTCTATTTGTAAATTTGCCATGCATTGTGCAGAGGAATCTTGACTTTCACTAGTAAGGGAATGTAGATTAACCAATAACAAACCAGTTCTCTGAAATTCCTCATACAGTGCTGCATGCAAAAGCAAAGTTCTGCCTAAGGAGTGATTCCTGTGTTTGCCTTTCTAATTTTGTATTTTCGCTTTTATGCATCTGCCATGTAAAAAACATCTGACAGACATCTGTAAGATGTCAGTTTTACATTCACTCTAAATCATAAACATCTTACAGTAAAGACAAGTCTATTTGACACCTGGTAGGGAACGTGCAGATGAGCGAACATTCTAAAAAATAAATCAGATGTAAATGTAGATGTAAAATAGACGTCTTAGTGATGTACGTGTACTATCAGGGATATTTCTTTTTCTTGTCTGTCTCAATGACTTTGTAATGTGTTTTTTTCTTTTCTTTTTTCTTTTTTTTTGTCCTATCCAGTCTCTTTCAATCAATATCTCACATACAGTAATGTGTACATTTGTACTTTTGAAATGGATATATGGCACATATAAGAATTGCAGCCTTCTGCATTTCAATACAGTAACTGTCATGCAAACTATCGCTGTAGTTTACATCAGGTAATGCTAAATAGAGTACACTGTTAGACTGACAACATGACTAAGCATTTTGACTATCTTGTTTGTGAACAATGACACAAAGACTTTTCATTCTGATGGCACTGATATGTTCATTGACATGCATACTTACTTTTGATAGATGAACTAAAGATTTTGAGTAAGTTACAGGCTTTTGCATACAGGCAGGTAATCCATTGTGTTGTGCTGTTTGTATGAATTGTTTTGAGAAATGCACATACTTCTTTGCAAATGTTAAGGATGATTTGAGAAATGCACCAAAGCGACTGAGAAAAACTGTAATCTAAAGTTACATTAAAATGCATACCATGCATGCAATTAAATAAATACATAAATGAGTAAATAGCATGAAATATCATAGAAAGGATCTCTGCAGACCCTGATGACTGTGTCTCAAGGTCAATACCTCTCTTAAAACATTATTTATAACTTATCTTTATTTGTAATAAAGATGAGAATGAAAAAAAAGAAGAAAAAAAAAAAAAAGGAATATATTATTACTTTTTATTTTGTCTTCCATGGTTAGGCCACATTACATTTTTATTCATTTTAGTCATTAAATGAAAACTTTTCTTGAAAACAGTAAAAATAAAAGTTTTTCAAAAACAGAATATGAAGAGTAGTTTCCTGTGTTCACCATTAAAATGCAGACAAAGTGATCTACTGTGATTAAATAAAACATATAAATAACTAATCAAACTGAACTAAAGAATTCTTGATGTGTTTGTGATTCTTTATGAAGTCAAACAGATTCATTATCTTGCAAGGCATCTAGACAGTCAAACATGGATGTGTGAGTGCTCTCAGGGGTAATGCCAGAGCGTGGGGATGCTGATGCTATCTGGTGTCATGACTAATTGGTGACAGAATCATTAAAACACAAAAATCTTGTTAAAGCTCACCAAAGGCAGCTTATTACTGGCTTGCCATTTCCCACCCTTCAAGCAGCCAGATACAAATCTGTAATCGATAGAAGACAAAGCTGTGGTTTTCAGGTCTCACAAGACCTGAATCTATTTCCCACACTTACCTTACTTGCCAGGTTTTTGCAATTTACACATAATGGCATCTGATTAGGTGAGGGACCTTCATTTATGTGATATGTTGGCATGGTATTACACTGTCTCAATTTAGTGTGATATTGAATTGCAATGAGATGAGTTTCATTGCACCAGGGAAACATGGAACATGCATTGCTGTAACAATGCTGTCTTAAAATTATGTATGCAAAATAAAAATAATTAAATAAATAAAAGTTTACATACAAACAGAATGCATATATATAAATGCAGTTGCATTTATTTAATGGAAACAGAGAGTCCAGCTAACAGGGATAATATATGTGGCAATGAATACAATAGTTTTCAAGAGTACGATTCTAAACTCAATGAGGCTGTGCAAGCGACTAGTGGGTATGAGTTTATCTGTTTGTTGTGATGACGTTTAATGCCCCCCTACAACTTGTTAGTGAATGCCTTTTTCAAAACACGTAAAAAGCTTAAGAAATCAATGAATGGGATATTACTGATATCTTTTATATCAGTAAAAAAAAAAATAAAAAAAAAAAAAATATATATATATATATATATATATAATATATATCATGACCTATGAGTTAACCACAGACCTTATCTCAAGCATTAAACAAACAAACAAACAAACAAACAAAAAAACATCTATTGTCAAGTGTGCAGATGTAAATAATATGTCCAGATATGTATCTGATGTAACAGCACCTCAGATACTGATAAAATATAATGCAAAATATGATTTCATGGCATGTAAAAAAATATAATTAGCCGTAAAAAAAACATATTTTGGATTCTTTCTGCCCTCCTGTGCTTTACTCTCTCTGTGCTTTAGTGACAGTTACCGATCCCAGGTTAGGTACTCTACTAACGTTACCAATGAAAATTGCATATATTGTCAAAATAGTCTTTCTGTGATCCCTCTATCATTTAACCCTTTAACTGGCACTGTCATGAATCTGGTCGGTGACCTGCGGTCCACTCACCACCAGATGTCGCTCTCACCCTATTACCACAGACAGACTGTTGCTCTACACCCCGGACTACACCTCCCATCATCCACCACGCTGATTGCGCCAGACACCTGTGGCCAATCAGCGGCCCTATTTAAGCCCCAGACCTTCACTTGGTAAGCACAGAGTATTGTGGAGAAGTGTGTCAGTTGCGTTTAGCGCTCTCCTAGTGCTAGCACTGTGTCATAGTCATTCCGAGTTCCTAGTTTCCTGAGTTTAGTATTCTCGCCTGGCCATCTCGTTTCGTCTGTCTCGCCGCCTGCCTTTCTGGACTCTAGCTCGTTATAAGGATTACTCTTGTGTCTCACGTCATGGATTATGTTCGCCGCTGATCGACCCACGCCTGCCTCACGGACTACTCTTGAGCCTCACCCCAACATACCTGTTTGTTGTTGTTCTGACCCTGCCTGTCTGACGATGTATCTGTCTCGTCCCTTGAATAAAAGCTTGCTCATGGATCCTCTCGCCTCTCGTCTCCCTCTCCACATTACAGGTGCTCCCATTTTTTAAACCAGACATAAAAATGCACTATCCAGACTTAATTTTTTATAATTCATGAATGAAAACATTTTGTAATATGATTTTGATGTTAATTTTCTGTGGTAATGCAATGTCTGATTTTAAAATTCCTTTCAAAGGATGAATTTTGAGATTAAGTTTTTAACTGATATATAATTTCTTATGGTTTCTAAATTGTGATAGGGAAAAAGGCAATGAAGAAAGTCTTTTGTGACAAAGGTCAGAACTCATGTTATGATGTAGATTTTAAGTTGCACACTTGACGTAGTTGACATATTAATGTAGTACTTTTCCCATATGGAACCACAAAACCAGTTGTAAGTGTAAATTTCTCGAAAATGAGATTTTTACATTATCTGAAAGCTGAATAAAAAAGCTTTGCATTGATGTGTGGTTTATGATAGGACAATATTTGTCTGAGATACAACTATTTGAAAATCTGTAATCTGATGGTGCAAAAAAAATCTAAATACTGAGGAAATCGCCTTTAAAGTTGTCCAAAATAAGTTCATAGCAATGCATATTACCAGTCAAAAATTAAGTTTTGATATATTTACAGTGGAAAATTAACAAAATATCATGGAACATGATCTTTACTTTATATCCTAATGATTTTTGGCATAAAAGAAAAATCGATAAATTTGACCCATGTGGCTATTGCTACAAATTTACCTGTGCAAAATAAGACTGGCTTTGTGGACCAGGGTCGCATATAATTTCTATCACAAAAATATGGTAAAATATCTATTCAGGAGTCTTAGACCTTTCCAACGATGTATAGCTTGTCATGACTAGATTAGGATTTATTTGTAATATGGTGAAGTAAACTTAGGTATCTCACCTGGGGGACGGTGACAGTTAAAGGGTGAATGTGGAGTTCATGTATAGATTTGCAATTCATCAGAAAGTTTTAGATACACTACCTGTCTTCCACTGAAGCTGCTCCTCTTTGTAAGTTTATTAGACTGTGTCAACTATTTAAGATGTGATGGATGATCTCACATCACGATGATCTGCCAGGTAACTTGCCTGTAAGAGCCATATTTTGTAATTCATTATTTAAACATTCATTTATGATTATCATAATTTGTGTTGTATTATGCTGTATATTTTTCAGTTCATATTAGTTTTTTCTGCACATGTCTAGTGATGTCATTCCGTAATTGTGTAGTTGCATGATTATTGACGCACGGGAGAAGTTATTAAGATGCGCAAGTTTTGGAGAACACAAGCTTTTGACCGTAATCTAAAACAGTCATAACTGGAAGCACAGTTCGTCAAGATACAGCAAATAAGTTGTTGTAACCCTAGTGGATTTATGCAGGAAGACTGTAAGAAGTGTTAAACGTTCGATGTTGAAAATAAACGAAGAAACAAAAGGAATTCATGGACTTCCGAGTCGTGAGTAAACGAGTTCAGTAAGAAAGATACGCTTCAGAACTTGTGGACTAACTGTAAGAAAATTGCATGTCCTATTCATTGCCTATTTAACAAGAAGAATATTCAGAAATTATTATTTAGATTTTTGCGCATTTCTTTTCATTTTGTTATTATTTGAATCACTTTCAAGATGGGAAGCTTAGTCTAATGAGGCTCTGGCACTGATTTGTGCTGACCGCACTGTGATAATGCAATTATAACTGATGCATATACAATACTTTGCTCAAACTGAGAATTGAGAGGAAGAGCAAACATCATTTGTCCTATCTTGTTTCTATCCTGCATAGCTGACGGCATCAACCCGCCACGCACTGCATCTCCTTGACTGTGCCTCCTGACAATTTAGCAGGGAAATTGTTTTGTGTCTGTTCATGAAGCATGTAGTCACAAGTGAGATTGAGCTGAGACAGGGGAAGCTAGACAGGGATGAAGAAGGGCACAAATATTGTGCTATTATACTTTTTCTTTTACTTATACGTTCTTTCTCATTTTTTTATTTCACTACAGAAGTCACAGGTCTAGATGTCCTCTCTCACCCTGTAATTCACACCCCTGTCACAAGATGTGGATGTTTAAAAAAAGACTGTTTCCTCCAGAATAAATAAATAAATAAAACAGTGCGAAGGAAGACGTTAAATAACGCAAAAATTTACATGAGAGAAGGCAGCACTCTGTGATTGGCTGATGGTCTGTGTGATATTGTCTCTGTTCACAACCAAAAATGCAAATTGAGTCAACTTTTTAGATCATGTCAGAATCACAATGAACTTCGCCACCGTGTCTGTGACCATCACGACACCCGCAGTGTTTACAGAGGATTAACTGACTAATGATCTGAAATAAAGACTACAAATAACAATAAAGGTGTGGTTTTCCCCAGGTACTTTGTTTTCTCTCACCATCCAAAGACATGCAGACAAGTGATTTTTAGGCACTATCATCGACAGCCTGAAATCTGAGGCAAATTGGTGCTTGTTCACGTGGAGTGATGATTGCATGTGTGAATGATCAAAGAAACATGATCTGAGAAGTGATCTGAGAAACATTTGGCAGGCTAAAATGTCGGTTACACTTTATTTTGATAGTTCACTTAAGACACTCTACTAACTATAAGTAACTTTGCAACTACATGTCAGCTACTTCTCATTAATTTGCAACTGCATGTCTACAAACTCTCAGAGCAGACTATTAGAAGATATTAAGCAGACAGTCTACTAATACTCTAATGACTAGTTAACATGCAGTTGCAAAGTTACTTACTATTAGTAGAATGTCTAAAGTTGACTATCAAAGTAAAGTGTTACTAAAATATCTGACCTGTTTGCGACTTGCAGTCTCAGTGTGAAATGTTATTTTGACTGGAAATGATGTCAGCGATGACCTACAGCCATTGGGCCTCATTCATTGCGTAATATATGAGTAAATTCTGAGTAATTTGCACGTAAAACAGACCTTCCCGAAAACTCTCCTCCGGATTCACAAACACTTTGTATGTTAATGAATTCCAATCATTCGTAAATAGAGCACTCATGCACGCTCATTCACAATTAGCATAATCCCCGCCTATGAATTACAGGTACGCAAATTGCATGTCCAGGAACGCAGTGGAATATTCTGGTCTACTTGTCTCCAATATATTGCATAAATGCAAAAAAGGCTAATAGGCCATATACCTAACAATAAATATTCAATAACATGTGTCCACCAAGGAGTTTTTAGCCAGTTGAAAAAAAATGTCAGGCACTCTTCTTAAAATGACCAGCTGGTAGCGTTTGAAAACGCCTTGGTGGCAGCGTTTTTCCAGCTGAGACGCTTTGGTTGCTATGATTTGGAATAGGCTATGCTCGGCGGCAACGTATTACTAGTATCTCATTTTATAGAATGTTACTTAATATAAAAAAGCAGTAACCAGTAATATTTACTTCTTCATTGTTGTAGGCAGTTGTTGTACAAGTAGGATGGTTGGTCGGTATTTGTCCCGCCTGTCCTCTGTTTACTGCTGGGTAAATAGTGACAGTGACAAGCTCTGTGTTTTACAGTTATCAACACAGCTACAAAAAAATGTGGGTAGGTATTAGGTTTAAGCAATTGTTTTATGTATTTTTTACCACTGATTTTTTTAATAAATTACAGCTATTTCTAAAATAAAATTTCAAACATTCTCGGTCCCTCATTCTTGGTCAAACATTTCCTCTTTTTTTTTCTTTCTTTTTTTTTTTTTTTCTTCAAAATCACGCCTTTGAGTTTAGAACATGAACGGCTGCATAGTGTATAGTTTATGCTATTAACTCTGATCACTGAATAAAACTGAAACATGAATTTACAGTGTACTGAAAGAAACCCAAACATATAGACAGGACTTTGTCAATAGGTTATAAGACTGCCACATGCTAGTGCTCTCAGTATATAGCAACCTGCAAACCTGTGTATATATACATATATATATATATATATACACACACAGTACTGTGCAAAAGTCTTAGGCCACTAGTATTTTCATCAGCTAAAAATGGTTTAAAGTCAGTTAAAGTCTGTCTTTTGCTGTAGTGTGTCAGTAGGAAATATCAGTTTATATTTCCAAACATTCATTTTGCCATTAATCGTAATAATCCAGTGAGATTTTTGTTTGCACAAGGAGTCTGACAACAGCGAGTGCTCTGCACAGAGATCTGATCTCACCATCATTCAGTCTGTCTGGAATGACATGAAGAAACAGAACAAACTCAGACAGACTAAATCCAGAAGAACTGTGACAAAGTCTCCAGGATGCTTCAAGAAACCTACCTGCAAAGCTGCAGCACTGTTAAAAGTTTTAGGCACTTGTGTAAAAATGCTGTAAAATGAGGATGCTGTCATAAATAGATTTTCTTTATCAATTACCTTCTATTAACTGAATGAAATCAACATTTGGTGCGATCATTCTTTGTGTTTACAGCAGCTTTTGCCCTAGGTGCACTTGCGCAAATTTTTCAGCTAGCTTTGCAGGTAGGTCTCTTGAAGCATCTTGTAGACGTTGTCACAGTTCTTCTGGATTTACTCTGTTTCAGTTTGTTCTGTGTCTTCATGTCATTCCAGCAAGACTGGATGATGATGAGATTAGATCAGTGTGGAGCACTGGCTGTTGTCAGACTCCTTGTGCAATCAAAAATCTCACTAGATTATTACAATTAATGCCAAACAGAATGTTTGGAAATGTAAACCGATATTTTTTTACTGACACACTACAGCAAAAGATAGAAATTACTTACTTTAAACCATTTTTAGCTGGTGAAAATACTAGTGGCCAGTATATATATAGTATATAAACTTTTGTATATAAACAGTATATAAACTTTTGCACAGTATATATATATATATATATATTAGTTTGTACAATTTTTGTGTACTGAGAAATAACTAGATGAGGATAGAATAACTAGACACTAGACAGAAGTATTCTCTGAGGTAGAACAAGAATGAAACACACACACACACACACACACACACACACACACACAAACAGATAAAGCATCAATTACCCATTTACACACCTCACTGTTTCTGGAAACGTGGGATGAAAATATTTTCAGTTGTAAATGTTATGAGGGATTAATAATGGAATGTATTTAAGACAATGATCCACTACAGTTTAATTTTATCATTATTATATCAAGTCTATGATACTTATGTCTTCTCACATTAAAAACAGTGTGTCCACAAAGAAGGGTTCAATTGCTCATAAGCAACAAAATGGATAAAAAAAATATCAAGTTATCAAGTTATCACATTGCCATAGCAGATGCACAGCAGACATACTGTTCTGAGATGAGAGAAAATTGATCAACTGTGGTGTAATGATATATCAAAATATTTAAATGTGAATCTTAAATAAAAAAACTTTATACAATACAAAAGAATAACATACTCACTGTTTGTTGAATTTGTTTTTATATAGTAATTGATTGATTTAATGTATTTGATTGTTAAAATGATCACAAATTCAGGTTTTTGTGACCACCGTCAGATGTGTCAACTCTGTCAGGTCTGTCACCTTTGTCAGATGAGTATTTTGATAATATCTGATTATGATATTTTATATTTGTTGAGGAATTGTTGGTCACATTTGAACATGTAATCTGTCTGCTAACATGAGAATGTGTTTTGCAGTGCTAAAAACATCTTGATTGCTTGATTGTAAAATAAGTGTTGACAAGGTAAAAAGCACATTTTGATACAAAAAAGAAAAAAAAAAAAAAGCTGGGAGGTTGTACATGTAAGATACATCAATGCAGTTTCATTTGTCTGAGTACTAGGTTTATTTTTTTCAATATTGCACTCTGTTTTTTCCTCACTTCTCAAGAATCAGTGACCTGTCAATTTCTTACGCACTCTTCAATTTAAGTGAAAAGGGAAAGAGATTTGTCAATTGTATACAGATTAGAAGAAAATCACACTGTTATAACAAATTACACATTTGTAAGTACAAATTTCCCAGGAGAACTATGACATCAGAACTACATATCCTCCTTTTACTTCTTTATTTGAATTGTGATGTTATTTGGATTTTTCCTTTTTTTAGAGTCTCTAAAAGTATGTTCATAATGGTATACATTCACACTATTGTATATTCAATATGTTTATTGTTCATATTTAATTTTTTTGTGTGTATTTAATAAGTAGCATGAGGTTGACTTGTTTTATGGCAGACTTATAAATATGATCATATACATATACAATGTATACATATACATATACACATATAAAAGTTTGAGTTTGCCTAATATATGTGTGTGTAATTATTATGTATAAATAAATACAAACACATTCATGTATATATTTAAGAAATATTTACAAGTATATGTATTTATTATATTTTTTATATAGTTTATATTATATTTTAATAAAAATATTTTGTACATACATAACATATTGCTCTTAATTATATACATTAATTTGTGTGTATTTATATAGACATAATAATTACACACAGTACACACACATATTTTAGGCTTTTATTAAATTTTAACTCAAACTTTTATTTTGTATGCAATTAATCACGATTAATCGTTTGACAGCCTTCATTATAATTATAGATATACACTACCGTTCAAATGTTTGGGGTCAGTAAGACTTGTAATAGTCTTTAAAGTAGTCTCTTATGCTCATCAAGGCTGCATTTATTTGATTAAAAAAAAAAAAAAATACAGTAATATTGCAAAATGTTTTTACAATATAAAATAATGTTTTTTTTTTATTATTTTAACATACTTTAAAATAGAATTTATTCCTGTGATGAAAAGCTGAATTTTTATCAGCTGTTACTCCAGTCTTAAGTGTCACATGATCCTTCAGAAATCATTCTAATATGCAGATTTATTATTAGAATGATCAATGTTGGATAATATCAACAGTTGTGCTGCCAAATATTTTTTGGAACCTGTAATTTTTTTTTTTTCAGGATTCTTTCATGAATAACAAGTTTAAAAAGTACAGTGTTTATTCAAAATATAAATATTTTATAACAATGTAAATTATTTATTATTAACTTTTAATAGACTTTTAATTATTAACTTAATACATCCTTAGTGAATAAAAGTATTAATTTCTTAAAAAAAAAAAAGAAAAAAGAAAAGAAACAATAAAAATGTACTGACCCCAAACTTTTGAACGGTAGTGTATGTATGTATTATTATTATTATTATTATAGGACAGTTAAGTATTGAGAGAAAGTGAAGTGGGAGAGAGAGGGGGGGGTGCTGATGGCATACAGGAACATTACCATATTATTTACCATTTGCATAAGCATGCAACTGATATCATATATATATATATGTGTGTGTGTGTGTGTGTTTTATTACATTACAGTATGCATCACTAAATAGTATCCATTACACCACATTTAGATTCAAATATAACAAAAATCCCAAATTTATGTATTTTCAGCATTAGTGTGTGAATATATAGACACACACGTAACTTATCACAGTAATTTGATTTTTGAATTTTCTTTGATTTTCTTCAAGAGTAACAAAATTTATAAAATTGCTGCCTTTTTTTTAGTCGCCTTTTTTCTGTAAACAGTGTAGGTGTGACGATCATAGGCACAGAGGTGCAGCTTTAATTTAATCAAGCTGGGGGCTTGCTAAAACAGCTCACTCTACATACAGTATTTTTAGAACATGACCAAAAGTGAGAAAATGAGTTCTTACCTGTATAATTCATTTTGGTTCAGTTCAGTTCATTTCCACCAGACTGACATATTCAGGTCTATTTCAGAGAGATTGTGATCATGATAGCATCTACTCACTGAAAGAGTAATCAGACATTGTGTAGCGCAGCTGCCTCCCATGTGGCTTTTTTCCCCACCCTGTATAGCTCAAATAATAGATACAGTATCTGTGATATTTGTCTTTTTTCTTTATTCTTTATTTAATCTAACTGCCAGAATTTAAAGCAATTTTTTACAAAGCTAACCTTTACATACCACTTGCTGAATTACATACGCAATATAGTGACATCATCAGTGCATCAGCACACTTAATTTAATTAAGTTATAGTGACTGCAAAGTTTCAATTTTTTTTTTTTTTTTAGAAATATGCTGTATATTTCACACAATAAGCAGTTTGCTAGTAATTTTGCATTCTAAACCTGGCCTGAGACTCATGTACTTCCATCCTTTATTTATTCTGTCTTGTTGGGTGTTTGACAGAAATGAAGCAAATGAAAAGGTGATTACAGTGTTTAATCATACGATGTATTTTCTCATATCACATTGCTGTTGGCTCCAGTAATCCATCTTTCATCCAAATGACTTTTTAATGAACAGTCAGTGGTTCTGAGAAAGTCCTTTGTTCTTCTGTTTGGCAAACATCACAGAAATATATATGAACACCATGAATAATTTATGAAATACCAGTGTTAACTGAATGTAGTTCTCAAAAATTGTTGCTTAAATTTTCAGCAGTTCAATAACAATGTAATGGTAAAGTGTTTTTTGTTATGATTAGTCTTGTAAGCTCTTTGTTTAGTGTTTGGTTCCTTTACACTACCCCACCCCCACCCCCACATACACTGCTTATAGCAGTAGTTCAACCAAGGAGTTCATTAAAATGGACACAACTGCAGTAATGCAGGTGGAGCTGGTAGAAATGCATCAGATTTTGCATGAAAGGCTAAAGGAATTAGCTAAAGAAATGGCAAAAAGATGAAATGTTTAGCAGAAACAAAACATCAGTTGTCACTGTTAACTAGTTGCTTATTAGCATGCATATTGGCTGTTTATTAGTACTTATAAAGCACATATTAATGTCTTAATCTGCATGAGCATAAAGTTTTACATAATCTATCATATTATTTGAAAAGGAAAGTGTGATAACAAATTTGCATATCTGAGATACATTTAATTAGCATTTTGGTGTTTAGTCTCTAGCATTTTTTTATGCAATATCCACAAAATGTTCATAAAAGTATATTAATAGAAACCCAGAAATAGGTCGACCAGGAGCAGCACTTTATGTTCCACAGTTTGAAACTTTTAAATTAATGTGAGTTTTTACTTCTGGAACCCAATTGCTGCACACTGAGTTTTAGCTGTTTGGTCACTTATTTTTATTATTTTTTTCATAATAGTCTTTGGCTGTGTTCTATTTCAGACACTGTACCGTATCTTACTTATCTTGGTTATTTCTTGGGGAAAATAATTAAATAATAATAATAATAAATAAATAAATAAATAATAATAACTACTTAATGGTGTTAAATGTAAGATTGACACACTTGTATGAATAAAAACAACACGTTCTCACTCCCAACTCGTCACATATTGACGCTTGGTCAGGACCCCTTTAGCGTCACTTTTTAACGCTCATGGTACCCCTTTTGCGTCATTTTTCAATGTGCAGTGTCCTCCATTGTTTTCAGTTGTTTGTCTTAATTTAATGGTTTGCATGCATTTGTAAACAATAGAAATACTTTTATATAAATGTATACTTTCATTGGAGCACCTAAACCCACCCCTACCCTAAACCTACCCATTTCTAAACAATTTAAAAGATGTAGCAGACAAATATAAGTACAGCCACAGGTATTTATTGCAAAAACTGACCATAAACAAGCAGTATAGATGCATTACAAATTACAAACAAGTCCTGTTACATCCCAAGTCTTCTGAAGCCATAAAATCTCTTTATGGAAAGATTGAAGGTTTTAATCGCTGAAATGATCCCGCTCCATCTGCCTGTTATATTTTGTTTTGTTGACAAATGGTTAGGTTTAGGGGCAAGGGCAGGGGTTGTGTTAAATGTGCAAATAGTGTAAAACTGTTGTGACTATTTGCACTGAAAAAAGCACACCCCAACATATATGCATTAATAGCAATATTATTACCCAATATATAATAAAATTCCCAGTGCCTTTCGCGACAGCACATTGACGCCAAGGGTTTCTTATTTAAAGCACTGGAAGACCCTGCACGTCGAAAAATGACGCTAAAGGGGTACTCGAAATGTCAAGAAGTGACACCAAAGGGTCCCATGTGACGAGCTGGGAGTGAGAACGTGTTGATAAAAACCATGAGAGCACATGACATTACCAGGTTAGGGTTGTAAAATGTCTGAAAACTAATAGCAGGACACACTTATTTTACTCATCTGCATATGGAATGTAGGAAAACAAATCCTCAAGAATATTAATATTCTGGAGAAAACTCTAAGATAGAATAATTTCTTCCCAAGACATTAAGGTAATTACATTCCAACCTAAAATATCTGACATTCCATCAGAAGTAATATAAATATATATGAACATTGATTCTCATGTAAGCATATTTCAGTTTTGCCATCCTGTTTCATTTGCCTCTCTAAAGCGTCGTAGTGAAGCATCTTTCTGAGTCTGACGGAGGTCTGTTGTGATTGATTGAGTAAGAATAAGTCAATACTGCTCTGAGCTTAAAAAAAAAAAAAAAAAAAAATGATGGAAAAGAGCTTAATGTGCTTGCAATTTTGTTAGTGTCCATGACCTTCACGTCACCCGATAAGTCTTGACATGTGGTGTGGGTCGATGGATGAGAAGCTTGCAGTGAGAGGGCAGGAAAAGACAAAATTAGTTTGGGCTGACTGAACTATAGTCAGATTTGAAAGGTTTGAAAAACACACCGTTTCAGTTTGCAAACCCTCAGTTTAGGTCTCTGTAAAATCACAAATAAATGTTTACTCAAACCAAAGGCCTTGAAGAATTTAGATGAATCATCTTTAATGCTAAGTTTTAGTCTTTGAACTGATATTTAAAAAGTCTTCTCCATTAAATAAAGACATGATGGCAAAATGATGGCACTTCAACTTAGAAAAGCAATTACACAAGATTCCTTGGCATGAAAATAAGCAGAAGCCCTCAGTCATGAACAAAGATGAATGTAATTTCAGAATTTCTGCCGTGCAAAATGAGAGTGAATATGTGGCTTATGATGACTGACCCTAAAAAGGCTTCTAACATTCACAAACAACAAAAGGAGAAAGACGCCCACCGCTCGGATGCATATCCACTGCGTCTCATTCCTCAAAAGCCTTCCCGAAATCTTCAGAAAATGCAAACAAGGTCAGCCTTTCGGATTTTTTAAGCCCCTTGACAAAAGAAAACTCATTTTTGATCTTTTGTTCGGAGCTAAAGAGCAACCAGCGTTCCTTACAAACTGATTTAAAAAGGTGCCTGTCTCATCTCTGGATCACTTTGTAGTTGATGAGACATGTTTGAAGATTTAGCTACCTGAATGGGAGCCTCAAAAGGCAATTTATTTTCCTGTGATTCGCAATTCTCCTTGTTTATAGCATCAAAATGACTTTCAATACTTGATGAATGGGATTCGCATTCTAATTTGTCCAAAGCTTGTTAGAAAGTGATAATAAAAGTGTGCTTTGTGCCTTTAACAAATATCAACCTCAGTAACAGGGCCAGAGGAGAATTACAAACAGCTTGTGTTAAACTACTTTTCCTTGATCTTCTTAAATTTTCATTAGCACCTTAAACATGCTCAGACACAAAAACACGTTGTTTGGACGTGCCTTTTCCACACATTTAAACCTGAAATCTTAATCAGTTTTTGAATATATATATGGCATATGCTTATAGATATTTACAATCATTTGTCTATTGCAGTTAGTTATGTTTATGTAACAGCTCATAATTAAGCTATTATGATTTATTGTTTATAATTTAACACTTAACTTTGCAAAGCAGGGGACTAATATGCCATATGGCTTATTATAAGCATAAAACATGAATGTAAACATGCAGTTATGCACAGTTCGTGTGTCACAAATGGCTCGTTTGTTCGCTCATTTATTAGTCACAATATATAGCGAAAGCAACGTAGGGAATAGAGAGCAATTTTGGACACCGCTGACATAACAAAAGTACACGTCTCACGTTATACTTAGAGTAGCTGTTTACACCAGGACAGCCGATTACAGCAATGCACATACAAACTCAGGCATACAAAACATTATAGTAGGAGTCACTCGTCACTTTAAATGTCTGTCCATGCATCTATAACTGTATGTAGTTAAAATTCAATGCTGTAACAATTTGATTTACAGTGTTCTTGTTACATTCCATATGCTTCCTAGAGTAGTAATAGAAAATTATGCATACTTACATGTAACTAACCAAAAAAACAAGGATTAGTAGTTGCATTTTGTGCTGTATCTATTTTTATTTATTTATTTATTTATTTATTACTGTACTAAAGCATGAAAATACCACAATACATTTTTAGAGACTTGTTTCTCTGAAAAACAATGCTACAGCCAGTTATTCTACTGTGAAATGCGAGTACCATGTCGGAATGTCAGTTTTCGTTTTGGTCTGTGTGACTCTGCCCACTGCCAGTTTGCCCAGTAGTATTTTGATGACCTGGGTTGCCAGTTGGTGAAAAACACAAGTAAGCCAGGAAACGAATTAGGTCAGAGATTGCAGATTCTACCCATCCGAAAAAGCCTCTGCATCAGCGATCTTTTCGACAGGCATTTATGATTTAGTCTTTAGTCTTTATCTTGAGACTAAATGCTTAATAGTCTTAGTCACATTTTAGTCATTTGAGTCTTCATAGTTTTAGTCGACGAAAAATCTTTACTTTTTTTGTCAACTGTTAGTCATTACTTTTAGTCAAACTGCAGTTACAAACATTTATTTTGTTAGCTATTTTAGTCTTCAAACAAAAATAATCATTAATTATTTAGACCAGTTAAAGCTTATGATAATATTGAATATATCATAAGCTTCATATATAATATATGAATCAAGGATTGAAATTGGGAGAACATGAATACATTATGACAATTTTCTTTTTTGGGTGAACTATCCCTTGAACAGTATGGATAAAGGAGTACACACACACACACACACACACACATATATATATATATATATATATATATATATATATATATATATATATATATATATATATATCCGCATATCCCACCTTCACTAACTTTAAGTTAATCGACAACGAATTGTGATTACCAGGGAAAATGGGACATCTGGTGATTCTATCCCTAACCCTTCAGGTGCTGAGGCAATTGTTTCAGATTGCAAGTTCACGTTTTGGTAGCCTGTCTTTCCATTACGGCTGCAATGCTGAGACTAGACATGCAAACGCCCCTTATCCAGTTGCAATCTAACGACAGAGACACACATTTTGAAAAAGGACAGTAAGCCTACAGGATGTATTTTCAATGTCCGGTAGTCCTCAAATAACATTCTCGTCCCGTCTCGTCTTGTTAACGAAGAGGCAGCATAAGTTTCATACTTTTATCATCAGATATTAGTGTAATGATGATATTAGTAAGTTATTTTTAGTATGGCAATCAAAAGTAGTGGCAGGTAATTACATGTAAATACATTTTCCATTAAAGGAGAAGTCCACTTCCAGAACAAGAGTTTACAGATAATGTACTCACCCCTTTGTCATCCAAGATGTTCATGTCTTTCTTTCTTCAGTCGTAAAGAAATTATGTTTTTAAAACATTTCAGGATTTTTCTCCATATAATTGTCTGCTATGGTGCCCCGAGTTTGAACTTACAAAATGCAGTTTTAATGCAGCTTTAAATGATCCCAAATGAGGTTGTAAACGATCCCAGCCGAGGAAGAAGGGTCTTATCTAGCGAAACGATCTGTTATTTTCATTAAAAAATACAATTTATATACTTTTTAATGTCAAACGCTCGTCTTGTCTTACTCTCCCTGAACTCTGTGTATTCTGACTCAAGACTGTTAGGGTATGTTGAAAAACTCCAATCGTATTTTCTTCAAAATCGTCCTATAACGCTCTTTTACCTTTTTTGTTAAGAGAATTTGATCTTCTTCGCATGTTTGCTTTGCAAACACTGGGTCGGTACTTCTGCAGCGATGTAGGCTGATTTTAAAATGATTTTTAAAGTTGAGGGACAAAATACGATTGGAGTTTTTTTTTTATTTTTTTTTTTATGAAAGCAACCGATCATTTCGCTAGGTAAGACCCTTCTTCCTCGGCTGGGATCATTTACAACCGCATTTGGGATCGTTCGAACCTGCATTTAAACTGCATTTCGGAAGTTCAAAATCGGGGCACCATATCAGTCCATTATATGGAGAAAAATGCAGAAATGTTTTCCTCAAAAAACAATTTCTTTACGACTGAGGAAAGAAAGACCTGAACATCTTGGATGACAAGGGGGTGAGTACATTATCTGCAAATTGTTGTTCTGGAAGTGGACTTCTCCTTTAAGAATAAATTAAAGTCTGTACTTTGCAGTGTTTTACATGGGAATGAATGAATGAATGAGTAAATAAATAAATAAACACTTAATTTAACATATCTCAGTTTATATTGGGGTGTTTATGGTCTGTCTCTCATAGCACTTTTTCTTCTCCAAATAACATTTCAAAGACACTGAAAGGCCCACTAATATTTTTGCTGTGATCTTAACTCACATCTCTTCTTTATATTTTTAAGACTTTAAAATAACTCTGACCATTTTTCACCCAAGTGATCTGTTGTGCTCTCACATACACAGACACACAAAAGTTGCTGTGGCATCAGTGAAGTTCTTTTAAAGAATGAAAAAAAAAACACTCTCATTTCTACTCTGAAAGACATTACCACCCTTTTGTAAGTGCAATCAATATTTCTGCTCTCAGCATGCCTTTGTCACCTCTCTTTTGAGTGGTTCTGCAAAATTCATTTTCTACCGAAAACATTTGCTATAATGTCAGTTTTGTTAGAAAGCACTTTAAGAGATTTTTCTTTCGCCAACTTCGGTGACAAATATCTGAGGTGCTGTTTATGCCCATTGTAGTGACATGCCAAGGTGAGATTGAAGCCGCAGCTGTGCTGCACCACATAATACTGCAGTAAACAGACATTGAGCTCCAACTTTGCCTGTCATGGTCCTTCAGATTTGGCTTATTAAAGCAAAAGAGATTTCATTTTTGTTGGCAACATCTTGACTGTAAGGCCACAGAGACACAAGGGAGGACAAATGTGAAGCTAAACTGGCAAGGTGTCATCTTCAGGTCTCACCAGGGTTATGTGAAAACTGATGACAGCTTTTTTCTTGATTTTTATGTCACATAAATCAAGCCTTTGGAAAAATAAAAAGTAATTTACGGGAAAAGAACTGTGATTTTTTTCAGGTTGTTTTCTTTTATTTTGAATTGCAGTCAAAACTTAAAATTATCTCTGAATGAACCACTTGGCTGTTATTTTACATGATGACATTAATTATAAATTACAATAATTCACATTTTTTATACAGAAAAACTACTGTATTTTTATACAGTATATTTTCTGTTTTCTTTACAAACAAAAGTATGTAAAATTACAAAAATAATCTGCCGGTATCTGTATGTCAAATGACTGGCAGCAAGAGCTGGCAAAAAACAAACAAACAAACAAACGAAAAAACAAAACATAAAATTAAAGTAAAATCTCCTTATTTGAAACATTTCAGTTTTTTTTTTTTATGATCAGACACCTTCACTGATAAACAAAAGGAAAACAAAAAAAAAAAAGTCAAATGACTGGCAGCACAGGGTGCCAAACAAAAACCTTAAAATTAAAGTAAAATCTCTGTATATAAAAAAGCTGACAATTTACAGACATTTCCTAAATTATTACAATCAAACACCTTCACTGTAAAATTAACTAATTAATTAATTAAACATCACACGATTGGCAGCAACAGAACATGAGACACTAACAGATCTCTCTAGATCTCAGCATCTTCACTTATTGTGAACCAGTCTTATGTCTTATTGAGAGTTAACAGAATTTTAGATGTTAATGTTTATATAATCTTCAATACAGATTGAAGTCATCATTGTGGAGATAAGCGTTTGGTTTAGTTGTGCCTCTGACTCTTGTCTTTATAGCAGCCGTTTTTCTCTGGCTGTTGTAACTAAGTTTTTAAAACACATTCTATAGAAAAAAAAAAAAAAAAAAAAAAGGAATTGCTAAAGAAAATCTGATTAAGTAAATTTAGTTACTCACTGATAATGATTTAATCATTGTACAGCAGTCTGATTCACTGATCATATCATGAGTACAGCCTCTGAATACACTTTTTTTTTTTTTTTTTTTTTTTTTTTTCACAGCAGTCTTGTGATGTATGACAGTCAGGGACTGATTTTTTTTTTTTTTTTTTTTTTTCTTTTTTTTTTTTTAATCATTATACAGACAGTGTCTTGAATTGAGGCTTTTTTGACTCACACAAATCAGTGCATGAATCTCAACAATGGTGACAATCAAAGCTTGTTTTGTGATGATCAGAGCTCACAAAATCTGGATATTTTGTCAGTTGCCACCATTGTTGAGGTTCATATGCAGATTCTTGGTGTCTGTGACTCTACATGATCATTACTGACATTTTAAAAAAGTGCAAGTCATAAAAAAAAAACAAACAAACAAAAAAAAAAAAAATATATATATATATATATATATTGCCTATATATATATATATATATATTTTTTTTTTTTTTTTTTTTTTTTTTTAATGACTTGCACTTTTTTAAAATGTCAGTACAGGGCTAGATTTTGTGCAATAAAAGTCTACAATTTTTAAAAAAAGACATTGGATTTCTGATGAAGTTAGTGAATTTGGTTATTATACAAGATTGAAACCATTGTTAGTATGTAGCCAACGGCAACTGGTCAGAAATATTCTTGCCGATTTGGCTATAACAAATACGCTTTTGAAACAAAGTTACAACAGCTGAGGAAAGATTGTATCAAACTGAAGGGTCAAGAGTCCAACTAAAGCAAATGCTTATCTCCACAACAGTGGCTTAATTTAAATGATTAATTTCAATAAAACATCAACATCTAAACCTCTGTTAATTCTCAAGATGTTTTGTCAGGCTGTCAAAGTCAGGCTGGTCTGTAATGAGAGAAGATGCTGAGCTCTAGAGAGATGTTTTTGTTCAATATTCTTTTTTTTTTTTTTTTAAGGGTTTCTGTTGCCTGAGTTTTATGGGTTAGCATTGTGCTGAAGAGTAGAGCATGTGCTTTAGTCCAGGAAAAGACCCAGAAACATTGATGTTATGCTGTATGTTGCTTTATTTCCAGGCAGTAACTGTGGAGTTGCTGATGCAGTGATAGTTTTGCATGTGTGTTGTTGCTAGCTAATGGGTAACTACAAAAAAAAAAAAAAAAAAAAAAAAAAAAAAAGAAGGTTTTGCAGAGAGAATGTTTCACAATGATAGTAAAGGCAATACTTGTATAGTAACATTAAAACAACAACAACAACAACAACAACAACAAAAAAGTCACTGGCTGTTTTTTTTTTCTTTTTTTCTTAACGTTCTTTAACCATAATTTCCAGTAATGGTAAACATTTGCTACCATGCATTTCACTATTTTATTTATTTATTTATTTATTTATTTATTTATTTATTTATTTATTTATTTATTTATTCTTCTTCTTCTTTATGATATTTTATTTTATTTTATTTATTTATTTATTTATTTATTTATTTTTTTTACAGTGTAAAGTATTTTAACACTGTTTAGAGAATATCAATTACTTCTGGTAGTCTGGGTAACTTGTAAACTTACTTTTATTTGGATCCATACATTACAAAATCTTTCTTTAAATGTGTCAGTAGTGTGTGTCTTTTAATTTAAAAAGAAGAGTAGAGTATTTATCAGAGATGTACTTAAAGCTGCAGTATGTACCTTTTTTTTTTTTTGGTTAAAAATTTACAAAAATAGATCACTGAGCAAGTACTTCAGACATCCGCGTTCAAAACTATCTCCTGCTTTTACCTTGATGCACAACGGTAAGCTTATAGTTAGGATTTATTATTTGAGATGGTGTGTCTCAGCGCTGAGGCCAGAAATGTGTAAGTGGGTGGCCTACATAAAAAACAACATGGGCAAATTGTAGCGTATGAAAACTGCATGTCAAATCGGCAACAGAAAATACAGCACAAGCGGTTCAATACACAATACTTCTAATGCACTGATTAACATTAATGTTCATTTCAGTATTTACTATTATTAAAATTAAAAGTTGTATCTGTTAACATTCGTACCTGCTAACACAAATAAAGAACAGTTTTACTTCTGTTAATTAATCTTAAAAAAAATAGAATAAATATTGTAATTTCTCATGAAATGTATTGCTCATGAAAGCTCACTTTTAGCAATTCTTTAAGCTAAATATATAGCTTTATAGCAAAATAGGACTTTTGATTATTGTTATCGTTTCATAAATTACATCCATTTGGAAATTACATCTTTGCATGCCTACATCACAACCATTAACAGAAAGAAGAAGACCAGGCTACTATATGGCATGTATGTGAAGTGTTTATAGTGTCTTACACCTGTTTAGAATTTAAAATTGGCATCTCAACGAGTGCTTTTAATCAGTAAAGTTTTAAACGGCAGTCATCATTACCATTACCATCAACTAAGAAAACTAAGAGCCTGAAGTTAGAAAGGAAACTGAGCCCTGTGCTAAAGACGTGAGCAGTTGAGTAGTAATGTGATGTAATGACTTCTGTTGGAGTGAAGACACTGGAACCCATGTGATTAGTCACCTGTGAGATACAGATTTATTGTAGACATTAGGAAGGGGTTCATGTAAATATGAGCAGCTTCGGAGTTGTGTATGATTTGTCTTTGCCCAAATGCAGGGGAAAAAAAAAAAAAAAAAGCTGTCTGCATACTAAATGAGATTGAATCTTGCAATGGTAATTGTTCATTCTTGTTCATGATATGCATTTTTGCACTGATGCATTTTATAAAAAAAGAGTATTTCCCTCCAGAATTTTCCTTTTTAGCAGCAGCAAAAACTCACATCTTGTTTAAATCTCATTTATGAACAGATTTTCAATAGCCATGACAGCCCACCAGTACGGCAAGACATTAAAAAATATGGACAATCAAAAGATCATAAGAATTATTAGGCAGTAGGATGCAGAAGGACAAAGCACTTACAGGAAGCTTTTGAGACATGGTAAGTGTGTGTAGTCTGTTTGCTTACAAAACCATGTAATCGAGGCTATGAAATCGAGCTATGTGCTTCTTAACAGAATGTTTAGCACATCATAAAATCTCAATAAGAATATATTGTTGTCTGTACGCTCATATTATATGTTTTATAAAATGCACAAATAGGACTGTCTGGAAACTCTGTTTGACTAACAGTTCAATATGGCTGTGAGCGATTTACTTACAAATGCATCTACTTTGCACGAGGGGTAAATGCATATAGCATTGTCTACCTTCCTTTACAGGTTTTTAATTAGTAAGAAAATATGATTTCCCAGGAAAGCGAGTTACATTAAATGAAAATTGAATGAATATTGTAATTAACGTGATTTGTTTAACTTAACTTATCATAAAGCACTATCCACTATGAAGTGATGAGAACCAGTGCCTGACTTAACCATGCAGCCTGATGAAACAAGGCCAGAAACTGCCAACAAATTAATTTTTCTTAATATATCACATTAAATGTGGTCTCATCGCACCAGAGCGCTGTGTCAGATTAAAAGACAGGCCGCTGGAGTATGAGCTGTCACATGTGCTTAGATGAATGATCCATTTCATTGAACTACTCTTTGATTTTCTCATTTTCTTTGTAAGCGGCTCATTCTGTCAGATAGTCAGTGGCAATTTACCACACATTTGTATGGTACGTCAATATGTAACATCGCTATGTTGCTTAAGAAAGATTGTTTTCTCACAAATAACACACAACTGTGAAAGATTAAAACTTCAGCTTTGTAGTGAAGGATAAAATTACTGAAATGTTTTGCAGGAGGAAAAAAGATAATATATATATTTGGTATTGACTGTTGCAGAGATGAAAACATTTTAAGTTAAGTACAAAGAAGAAAAGAAAAACAGAATTGAGATAAAAGTAAAGAGAGAGGAAAAAAAAAAAAAAATGCAAAGAACAGGTGCCACTCATCAGTGTGTTTATATCCTCCGGTAAAAGTATCCTGTAGCCTGAGCCCTGTTTCTCATTTTCATCTTATCAAAGGCACAGAAAAAAATGATAATAATAAAAAAAAGATTGATTTATGGACTACATCCTGAAGCTACTGGCTGTTTGAAATAGTTTGATTTTTCTTTTGCTCAACATGAAATACTTACAGTAACAAGTTAATGGAAAATAAAAAAAGTATGACATGCAGTTTTATTTCTTATATATTGCTGAAACAGGTTTGGAAGTTGAACAGTATATGCAATGCAGCACTGCACACATCTGTGAAAATATAGCTTATATCTGCTTATTATTAAGCAGATTTTACTTTACAGGTAGAATGGGCAAGAAAAGACATTTAACTCACACTGAAGAGTCAAAAATAATTAAATGCCTAGAAATTGCAAAATTAAGCCATGACCATTGGGCCATAAAACAAACAAACAAAACAAACAAACAAACAAAAAAGTTGAGATAAAGAGATATTAAGCGCAAAAACAGCAACTTTTCAAGTCTTTAGCCATCTTCAAGAAACGGCTAAAACAAAAAGTTTTATGACCAGACAGGTTGAGAGGCATTAGCAGCAGCTGAAGTCAGACAGCAGCAGCATTGGTGAGGGAACTCATGGTGTGAGCTGCTACTAACAAGCTGCTCTCTTCATTTATTTATTAATGCTTATTTTAATGATAGTGCAGTGTTTGAGTGTAACAGAACTGGAAACTTTTGAGACATGTTTATTGTTGATGCATGTGTCAGTGTTAATAAACATTGAACAACAATTTAGACATAAAAGCTTATTAAAGACTCCCAGTGCTGTAATTGGCTTCATTATTCTTATATTAAATATAATTTTAGATTCTTAAAGGACAAAATATTAAGAATCCATAAAACATCTTCAAATTAATGAATTGATCATGAAATCAACCAAGAATCATCAAAATATAATAAATCACCTGATAAACTTTTTTAAAGAAAATGTATATTACCTTTAATGCACTGGAAGATTATATATATATATATATATATATACACACACACACACACACAATTACTGTATATTTGCCTTTTTAAAGCACATTTGATATTTTTACTGGAAAGCAGGACAACTCATTAATAATATGATATTACTGAGGTGCTCCCAGTAGGATCGATTGTTCCAGTGTCACAATCAATGACTCAAACTATATCTCTTCCAAACATAATAATGTAATTTGTCCTAGTATAAATAGAACGATAAATCAGGTACATCAACATCTTCACCAAACTCAATATTCTGTCGTTTTTTTTTCTAATAAAGGGCTCTCTAAAATCCATGGAAGCATATAAATTGAGAATACAGACTTCCAGGTATCATTCTCTGGCCCTCTGTTAATTTATTATTTTTATTATTAGGGGAGACCAGGGATAAAAATAACACTTTTTTTTGTTTGAGCATTAGTAACTCAGTGATTGTTTATGCTAGATCTCTCAAATTTTGATATATGGTATTTTATTTGTCTACTGCAAATAAAACTCACTTGAACGTGCACTGCATAATCACAGCTTATGTGAGCTAATGTCAAATACAAAGAGTTTCGTTGTTACAACCTACCCCACTACTGGGGTGAGTTGTAATACAGGCTGGGGATAGATGTAACAGTGTGAAGTAATTTGCTGAAATAAGACCCACACTTCCAATTTATGCAAAAACTTGATTAAAGAACAAAGAACAATCTTTTTTTTTTTTTTTTTTTTAATAAAGTGAACTATTTAAAGTGACAAAAAACATTGTATACTGTATTCATTTTAGGGCTTTAAATTTAGCACAAAATCAATTGCTGTGTTTGTGTGAGTGTGTGTGTAATGTATTCAGTCACTAGCTGTGTTGCCGTCTACCTATTTTTGTGTGAATTTTGGAATATCACAGAAAAATGCTGAATGAAAATGTCAAGATGCGCATAGATTCTAAACATGTGCACAGAAAAAACAAAAACAAAACAAAACAAAAAACGTATGTGCTTATTTGAGGTGGCTAGTGTTTTTATCCAATAAGAGGATGCGCATAAACTATGATGGAAACACATTTTATATAAATCCCTTGATGTGCAATAAAAACATGCCTTAATACACTGTAAAAAGTGACTTGTTGACACAACTTGACTTAGTCAAGTCATCTTGTTGCACTGACTTAGTTAAGTTTAGCAAACACTAGGTGTTAAGTTCACTCAACTTATATGTAATTAAAAAGCATGTTGTAGCCAATCAGAGCTCATCCATGGCTCCCACCATGCATTGCAGCATAAAAAAATTATGAGCTGAATTGTCTTCGTAATTTCTTTTATCCTTCTTATTTTCTTTTGTTTTTGTTGTTTTTATGTGACTTTTTAGTAGCTCGTTTTGTGATGTTCAGAGTTGATCTGTTTATCTGAATATGCCGTTTGTCACCGTTGTTGAGATTCATACGCTGGTTCTCGATGTCTGTGTGCACATGAACAAACAGGCTTTTTCAGAAAGTTTATTTTGTTTATTTATTTATTTATTATTATTTTTTTTTTAATCACAACAGCTTGTAAAAAATTAAAAAAATCTCCTACAACATCTTTTGTTGTGGAATCACAAGGCTGACATTGATTATTCAAGATAATTTTTACTTGACTTTAATTACTGAATTAATAAATTCAAAGTTACATTTGCAATAAAGGAAATGCAACTCATAGATTAAACTCTAAAGGAGTTCAACAATTCAGATCCAAAAATAATTACGTTAAACATACTCATCACCACCTGATGACTTGTGCTCTTGGTTTGTCTGGCTGTTTTAACACAGTCACGATAACCAAAGAAAATCTAAAGTTAAAAACATAAGTGTCAAGAGCCCAACTAAAGCAAATACTGACCACTATAATGGCTGCTTAAAAATTGTGATTTTTTTAAAAAATTGCCATTACTTGAGCATTAACAGGACATTTCAAGGATGACAGTAATAACACTTATATATTTGGAAACAATCTGTTACAACAAACTAACAAAACTATACACATAAGCATAGGCATAATTTACGGGTGGAACGGGTGGGACATGTCCCCACCACTTTTTGCCAGGGTCGATATTGTCCCCTCCACTTTTTTGAACATCTCGTGGCATAGACGTACTAATGCTATGAAACAGTTTCTGTTAAATAAGATGCAATCTGGTGCTGGAATCTGTTGTTTCTGAAATCAAGCTGAATGTTCGTTGCAATGTTATTAGTGACGGAACGTACTCGTGCGGCTCGTGCTCCGTCTTCACACACGAGCGCTTCAATCTATCACTTAATGAGTTGCGGAGAATATCTATTCATTCTGGTTAAATCACAAAACAAAATACATACAAACGTGTCCCTCCTCCTGATACAGGATCACAGATGAACATCTTTGATTTTAATAAGTGGAAAAAAAAAAAATGTGAGGGCAGATTAGAACCCAAAACATCACGTTTGATGAAAATTCTACCATTAGAATGTTTGGGAATACAAATAATTAATGCGTAGGCTATCCATGTATTTATTCCCTGACATGAATTATCTTTGGGCTAATAATACATACTATTATAGTACATGTAAGAATAAAACTGTCACGGTAAAAGTTAGTTCTAGGTCTATACATTAACCCCCCCACTAACACACACTCTTGTCCCACCCACTTTTTAAAACAAAGTATACCACCACTGCATGTGAGTATTACTATTTTGTCAGAGTTTTCAGTGTACACTGTAAAAAAAAAAATAATAATAATAATAATTTTACGGAAAATAACTTGGCTGAAATAAAATGTGATTTTTTTTCTGGATGTTTTCTTTTATTTTGAATTGCAGTCAAAACTCTGTAAAATTATCTCTAAATTAAAAACTTGGCTGTTATTTTAAGTATTATGGCATTAATGACAAATTACAGTAATTCACATTTTTTTTATACAGAAAAACTTCTGTATTTTTATACAGTATGTTTTCTGTTTTCTTAAATTACAAACAAATGTATGTAAAACTACAAAACAAATCTGTAATTAATACAATAACAAATCCGTTAAATGGTCAAATGACTGGCAGTAAAGTAAAATCTCCTTATTTAAATAAGCTGACAAACACTTATTTTACAGATATTTCCTGAATTTAATGATCAAGCACCTTGACTGTAAAACAAAAGGCAAAAAAAAAAGTCAAATGACTGGCAACACAGGGTGCCAAACAAAAAAATAAAATAAAATAAAATCTATTTATATAAATAAGATAACAACACTGTTAATTTACAGGCATTTCCTAAATTATTACAAACAAACACCTTCACTACAAAATTAACTCATTAACTAATTAATTAATTACTTAAACACCACATGACTGACAGCAAGAGAACATGAAACACTAACAGATTTCTCTAGATCTCAGCATCTTCACTTATTACCAACCAGACTGACTTTCATACTAAACTTCTTATTGAGAATTAACAGAGGTTTAGATGTTGATATTTTATTGAAAATAATTATATAGAGAAAATCTGGTCTGATAAAGCTGGTTATTCATTGATGATGAAGGCTGGATTTGAATTAAATTTGCATTAAACTAAGACCACAAAATTAAATTAGTAACCTTAAGCCACTATGTGATAAGAAGATCCATAGTACATAACCAGCTTTGTCTGATCAAAAAATTTCTTGTTGATTTTTCCATAACAAATGTGCTTTAGAAACACACAGTTACAGCAAACAGTAGAAAGAAAGAAGAAAGCTGTTAAGAATGTTAAGGGTCAAGAGCCCAACTAAAGCAAATGCTTATCTCCACAACGCTGACTTCAAACTTTATTATTTTCAATAAAACATCAACATCTAAACCTGTTAATTCTCAATAAGACGTTTTGTATGAAAGAAACAAAGTCAGACTGGTTTGTATTAAGTGAAGATGCTGTGATCTAGACAGATCTGTTAGTGTTTCATGTTCTTTTGGGATTTGAAGGGTTTCTGTTGTCTGAGTGGTTTATCATTGTGCTGAAGAGAGCGTGAGCTTTAGTCCAGGAGAAGGCAAGCAAATGTTGGTGTTATGCTGTATGTCATTTTATTTAAAAGCTGTAACTGTGGAGTTGCTGATGCAGTGATAGTTAAGATTAAATTTTGAAAAAGTTAAGTTTTTGCATGTGTGCTATTGTTAGTTAGTGGTAACTGCAAATAACTTTAATTTCACAGAAAATGTTTCATGATGATAATCCAGACAATGCCTGTAAAGTAACAATTTGAAAAAAAAAAAAAAAAAAAGTCATTTAAGAAAATTTAGGATATTTGACGTTAATTTTACAGTTTTTGTTTGGAAGCGGCTTCTGTCAGTCATTGACCGTTTAAAAAAAAAAAGTCTTTAACCATTATTTTCATTAATGGTAAGCGTTTGGCACCCTGTGCTGCCATGCATTTCACTGTTTTTTAACGTTTAAATTTTTTTACAGTGTAGGTAGGACAGGATATCCATTGAGACAATGAACAGAAATACAGTGTTAGGCTAAAAGCCGTTTACTTCAGCTTAGTAGCAATAGCAATCAGCACAGTATGAGTTATGAGTTCCAATATAAAGTGGTGGAAATATTTGAGTAACACAACATGCAGTTGAACATATTAGTGTTAAATAAAAATACAATAAATAAATAAGTGTTAAACTGCAATATAGTATGGCATGATTAAACAGGGCACCATTATTCACATACAGAAGGCTAGATGTACAAACAGTGACATTCCTTTGAATGCATCATGCAAAACTCTCTCCCCTCCTTTGAAGTTGGTCCCTTGATCAGACCACAACTCAAATGTAGTTCCTCTATGAACTACAAATCTTCTAAGTGCCACGAGGAAAGCAATCAGTGTCAATACTTGAGAGAATGTAAAATCTGGTTGTTAGACATTTGCAAATTATCCACTGATCTTTTTTGTACTCTCTATCCAATCTTAATTGGAGAGGGCCAGAAAAGAGCCAGAAGCGATTAATTCCTGTGGAGTGAAATGCAGTGAAATGTTTGAATAGTTAAAGCCGAGGTACTGGTAATTTTGACATTTGTGGGGCTTTTGGTTTGTCTCTCTTCTGGTTTGTCTCTTTACTCTGCTTCTGGCACTTCAACACTAACTGCCAACATAAGGAATTTGTGTACTGGAATTCAAATTATCCACTGATCTTAATTTTACTGTCCATTCAATCTTAATGGAAAAGAGCCAGAAGCAATTCAGTCCTGTAGAGTAAAATGCAGGCTTGGATAGTTGAAGTCAAGCTACTGTAATTTTGACATTTGTGTAATTCTGACTTTTGGTTTGTTTCTCCATTAATGACAGTCAGTGCATTGGAACTGGTGATTGCAGATGGCCTCCTGACCACAGAATTTCCTTCTGAATTCAGCCAAGACTCCCATGACTATTGGTCTTCCTCCTAGTTTTTTTTTTTTTTTTTTTGTCCAACTCTGCACACAAGCTGAGCAGTCTACTGTTTGTAAAAATGGGTTTATAATGTTTATTAACATATCAACTTTATCAAATAAGTTGATATGCTCTCTCTATTTCTGCTTGTATGAAATGGACATTGTGGAGTAGCTTCCAGTGATTCTTTGGTGATAAACTGGCTGGCATCAGGAATTTGTGAATTCGAATTCACCACAATGAAGGTACAGAACACTTACTTTTGTCACTGGGAAACTGTTAATACTAACTGTTAACTGTCACTGCTGAGCTGATGTTTCTTGATGCTAGTGCTGGCAAATACTTGCACTGCAGGAATCGGAATGCAACCAGTTAAGTACTATTGCAGAACTGGTCCACAAAGTGGTTTAAAGGAGAACTCCACTTCCAAAACAATAATTTACAAATAATTTACTCACCCCCTTGTCATCCAAGATGTTTATATCTTTCTGTCTTCAGTCGTAAAGAAATTATGGTTTTTGAGGAAAACATTTCAGGATTTTTCTTCATATAATAGACTTCAATTGGTTCCCCGATTTTGAACTTCCAAAATGAAGTTTAAATGCAGCTTCAAAAGGCTCTAAACAATCCCAGCCGAGGAAGAAGGGTCTTATCTAGCGAAACGGTCTGTCATTTTTTTCGAAAAATAAAAATGTATATACTTTTTAAGCACAAAAGCTCTTGCAAGGGATGGTGTTTGTACCTATCATTGGGGAAGGGCCAATAAAGATCTAAGGTGGATTTAAGTTCTTCTGTTTCTTAATGTGACCGCCAGAGTTCTGCACTGGTAGACTAGGCTTCTTTTGGTAATGGCTCTCTAAGATGATCAGTTAGCCTTTTTGCTTCCTCAGCTGTGATTATGCTCTTAAGGAAGTTGTCAACACAAAACTCCTTTGTGTGGTGAATGGTAGATTATGACCTAGCTCTCTACTGTCAAGAACATGCTTCTATAATGTGTAGGAAGGACAGTATGGCCTACAAGTGGTGCAAAAGGGAGCACCTGCCACTCATAGACATCCAATTATCTTTCTTGTTCCATATCCCTCCAGATAAATAAAAGGATATACTTGTCATGCTCTAAAAGGTTAACTTGTTGGAACATTTCTTTTATATCCCCATTCACAGGCATCAAATGCTCTGTCAAAGAGATGACACAAAGAACAATTCATTGATAGCTATGTTTGGAAACCTTAACAATTGCCGTAAATAGATACAACCTTAAATGGATACAACTACGTTCTGAGTCTCTAGTCTGTCCAGTAAGAAATAAAGGATACATCTAGGTTCTCAATCTCTGGCCTGTGAAGAAAGAAACAACAAACACCATGCTTTGAGTTTCAAAACTTTACTGTGAGTAATTAGTATGAGTAATTATACAACGCAAATGCAACAAGGAAAACAATATAAACTAAGAAGTTACTTATAAACAACCCCAGCGTGATCTTCTGAACTGCCTTAAATGTCCTTTGCATTTTGTAGGTAGTTTAATGTCAGTGCACATCAAAGCAAATGCATTTCTAATGTGTCTCACCTCCTACAAATACTTAGAGTGATACATATTGTCTGCACTCCTGTGTGTTTAATTATTTGAATGAAATATATCTGTCCATAATCAGGGACCGAAGTATTCAGGCCAGACAGCTTCAGGCCCGCTCGTGGCACAGACACTGTCAAGTCAAGTCACCTTTATTTCTATAGTGCTTTATACAATACAATACAGACTGTGTCTAAGCAGCTTCACAGCGAAAAACAGGAAAAGAAGAAAATCAGTTATGAAAACTCATAGGGCTGCATTATAAATCATACGAAGTCTGTAACTGGTAACAAGCCTCCACAAGCGTTCATGGTTGAGGTTGCCAGATGTCAAGCGTCTTTCTGAACCCAGAAACCATGTGCACACGCTCTCCCTGCATTACAGAAAAAACACTGATGAGCTGAATACATCGGCAAACATGTAAGTTGGGATTTAGCTATCTCCATTGAGTAGTGTAGTGCTTGTGACAGTTTGTTCTGTGCACGCTTGTGATTTCTGAAAATTGACTTGTGTTAGTTGTACCCAAGGATGCCTGGGCATGAAGGCAGGGACCACATTTTCTTCAAGAGCTTCGGGGTTCCTTCTCCAGCCTGAACTGTGTTGGACGAAACTAAATCATGCTCTGAGGATTGAACATGAGCATAACTTTTCTACCCAATAACTGCGACACATTACCAAACTGAAGTCCCAACTGAGATGTAGGCACATTCAAGAGAAATACTTTATACCCGTCTCTGAGTGAGCCTCAAATTCCACTCCACTGCAAGCATCATTGCCTTGCTGTGTCTCACCAAGCACACAATATGTTTTGTGGTCCTCAGTGTCAAGTCTGAAGCCATGAGCAGCTCCCTGTAAAAAGGAATGTGTGAAGCTTTGCACATACTCAGGAGTCTGCAGTATGGGCATCCGGATCCCTCCACATGACGTGCATGGCGTCTCAGACACTGCGTCTGCAGGAAGGCAGACACTTCTAAAACCCCATCTTTCCACTTGAAAGATGAATAATCGCGTATAAAAATCTGAAGTAATGGCATGAAGTGTCCGTCCAGAAGGGTGCTGTTACATAGTTCCTTATTGGTGGTGCTCAGCACCATCAACCAATGAACTGAGGAACTTTTGTGAGGCTTCAAAACTTGTGACAACTGACAAACTTGTGGCAACTTGATCAAACTCTGACTTGAAGCAGTGCATGTTGGTTAGAAATTTTGTCCAACTTGAGATGGCACCGGTGCCACGTCACTGTCACGTGTGGAATCAAAGTAACGCAATAGCGATTCGAGAGCAGCCGGCTGACTCAGCCGCTGCAGTTTCTTCAGAGCGGCTGCAGGAGCTTTGATGATGACACAGCTGTTTCATGATTTGGCCGGATTCACCACGTGACAACGTTTACGTGTGTTTCCTGTTTATTCTAACATCCTTAAGTCCAATAATGCTCACAAATCTGTGTTTTTAGAACAGTAAAAGCTTTTTTTACTGTAGACACATTTATCATAAAACACTGATAAAAGCATGTATAACTCTGCTTTATTAATATTTAAATAGTAAATGTTTATGTTGAACATTATTCTTGTTCAGATGACGCTGTATTAAGCAGTATATGAAACGTGTTTCTGTTGCTCATGAAAACGCTTTTGAAATGTCTGTGTATTTGACAAATTGTGCATTTAATTCACTTCATCTGTGATCGAGGATGCAACCGCAAGAGCTTCACTAACAAGAGCAAAAAGTGTCTGCCTTGATCAACTCCGCCCCTGACTGCTCTTGGTTAATCTTGTTGATCGCTGCCTGAAGTGGTAGTTCAAGTCGAACACAACTAAACACACATATTTTTAGAAGGAGTAAAATGGACAAGGAAACCTATTAAAACTCTGATTCACCAATATACTGTTATATAGAGAGAGCTGAAACATGTCCCTTATGTGGCATTGTCACATCGTTATGAGTCACCAATTTAACTCTATGATTTAACATTGGGATAACGCCTTACAATACGGATCCATTTGTTAACTAGTTTACTCAGGAAAGGTAGTGACTGACTACATAATTTCCATAATTCCCTATTTTTAGTTCTGTTTGTTTTTCTTGGTTCAATTTATCCACTTTAACTCCTTTTTTGTGTGTGGTGTGATTGTATGTTTATATACTGATAGAGAGTTAATTTGTGTTCATTTTTTTTCTTTTTCATTACAGTATATTGTCATATATTTTATCATTAGATCACAGTAAGATTTTGAATTGGAAAAAAATGTTATTACAATTGCATATTTAACCCCCAAATTGTTGTCATGAAACAGTGAGAGTGTGGTGAGTGTCAGGTAATGTTCTTACACTAGATTTCTCGAAGAGAAATGACAGGAAGCTCATAGGTTATTTTTTCCAACCAATGCAGTTGAGCAGAGCGCTATTTCAGCTGCTGAAATTACTTTTCCCCCAAGTGGCAACAGTAATATTCAGATGTACTGTGTGTGAAGTCAGTGTAAACTCTTATGAGATCTTTTCAGATCTCTATTTGTCTTTTCTTTATTTTTCTAGTAAACTCTATGACAGCAAAAAGAAATAACCAAAAGAGTTGTCCAGATCTCCAGGGAAAGCTATATATGGGCCTATAATGATATCAGTGTTGAGCTGCATTGGGCTGTTTGGAGAGTATGTGTGTGTGTGTAAATAAATAAATAAAAAAATAACAATAATAATAATTTGTAATTTGATGTAATGATGTAATTTATCAAATGTATAATATTCTAGTACTTAGTATGTCCTCCAGAACTTTAAGTACTGCTCTGACCCTTCTTTGCACTGAGTGTACAAGTTCATGACAAATTTTCCCATCTGTCCTGTTTAACTCCTGGAGGACAGCCTCCTTAAATGCCCTGGTCTTTAATGGGGAGTGTTGCTCAGCTCATCTCTACAGAAGATACCCCCCCACAGCTGCTCAAGAGTGTTAAGACTGAGTAAAATACATGTCCACTGAAGGATTTTCACCTTGGGAGAATGAATATCTTTACTGTCACGTTGAAAAAATGCCCAGTAATGCAGGCAATGAGGGGAGGGTAACATCTGCAGTTTCAGTTTTTTTTGTCTGTTTTTTGGCTGTTTCGTACTCTGTAAGATAAAGTGTTACTCTTTTCATAGGTTTTGCCGGCTCTGAGACACTTGCATGGTATTTCTCCGGCTCATTTTGTAGCAAAAATTCACTCAGCACTAAATTAAAACTTAAAGTGAAAACCTGATTATTTCAGGAGCCTTGTCACAAGTCCATTGTTTTTCAATGTCAGTGCTACTTCTGCTACATTTTCACACTTAAAACAATAATTTGGTATTCCTCTTGTACCACTGTCCTCTTTTATGCTAAGAAATAAGTCACCTGACAGTCCTCTCCCAAGTGGTTTCATTGTTGACAGCGTTAAGTCTGAGTATGATTCAGAGGGCTATAAAATGCCTTTAACTGTCAGAAAATTACTTGTCTTTAAAAGTTTTGGTTCAATATCCTTACCTGTTGATCAAAAATAGCCTTGAACATACCCTTTTTTTTTTCTTTTTTTTTTTTTACATTTATTTATTTAGTAACTTTCAGGAAGATGTACTCATACAATGTTGTGTTGCATCACTTTGATAAGAACATCTTATTTTGCTGAATAATTTTGACATTCTTCTTTGGTAATTGATCAAGCAGGCTTGTTTGAACATTATATCTCAAAAGAACCCTAACATGTCTTCTAAGTAAAGAGTAATTGCTGAATTTGTTCAGTTTTAGAGGGGGTGTACTCATTTATGCTGTGCAATATATATCTATACAGATCAATCATATAATCATATCTTTGATTAAATATTTTGAAGGATTTTTCCTTCCAGAATATCATGCACTGTGGGCACACTCAGGGGCATGTATTGAGAAAGTCAAGCTTCATGTTGACTTTAAAATGTGTGTCCAGCCTGCTAGCAGGAAAATTGGCCATGATAGTCGAATCCCAAGATTTTCAAGATGTGTGAAAAGTAAAATTAAATTTGGTTTTGTAGTTCCTCTAAGCCCCTTGTGACAGCTCTTACTGGACGAAGACAGATTTATTAGATGTTATGATTTACGCTGGAAGGGGTTCCAATCACTTCTACATTACTTCACAGACATAAGAGTCCCTGTAGTTTTAAATATGCAATCATGAAAGCAATTTAAAATCTCATTTTGTATATAAGATCAATTCAACATGCCACATTCATTATTCGTATGGCCCATTAAATATTATACAGTTAATGGAACACAAAAACCAACCTTGTTGTCCTCATAGCAGAAGCATGAATTCATTGTTTTACTGTGTGCTAGTATGAAAAACAAGTGTCTTACTGATAAATTATGAACACAAATACTTCAGAGAAATTATGATCCAATAGTAATTCATTTGAATGCCACTATTACACGTCTGTATTAATCAAAGCATGTTTATGTGTTATTGGTTAATAAGACTTCAGTCTGCATGAGTATTGTAGACTGTCCTGTCAACCTCCTGTCAACAGAATAACAAAATGAATTTCCTGTAGGCTAACTCTAATGAGATAAAAAATAATCTTCATTCGGGGACATTTCTCAGTGAATATTGATAAACACAGTTATTTATGATTAACTCACTCTCAGAAATAAAAGTACAAAGGGTACTACCACGTTCTGGGGTACTAAAATGTATCATTTAGGTAGTAATATTTACATGTTAGGTACTAAAATGCACCCATTTAAAGGGAATAAGGTACAAATGTGTACCTTGTGAAAAGGTACCACCTCAGTATTTTTGTTTATTTATTTATTTATTTATTTAAGCTGGATTGATTGATTGGTTTTATTTCCACAAGGACTTTTTATTTATAAATTGCACTTAAACTGTTGTATATATTTTAATTATATGAATAATTCAAATACTTCAATATCATTCAGTCAAACAAACAAACAAACAAACAAATAAATAAATAAATACATAAATAAATGCAATTATCTGATAGCAGGAAAATATAGGCTATGTTGCATATCCATGTTTAATTGATTCTGAGAGACTTGGATCTGGGATTATCTGGGGAAAACTGGACTGGCCTTTGGCATGCCTAGATCAAAAGCTTAATTTCCTTTTTTAGAAAAAAAAAATAAATAAATAAAAAAATAAATAAATAAAAAATTGCCATGGCATGTCTTTAGGGGATTGGCTCATGTAAGTGTGGGAATGTGGTGAGTGTGACAGTATGTCTTGGTCTTGCACTTTCATTTACCCTTGGGTTCAAATGAGAATGGGGACAGGGTATTCAGATAAGACTTTCTTTCTGTTTTCCTTTTCTATACTGTTGTTGTTGTTTACAAAATGAACAAATGAGTTGGACCCTCAGAAGAATTGCAAAGCCACTGGCTTCCTGACGTCTGAATGACAAATTGTTTGTTTGTTTGTTTGGTGTCCAATATTACTGCAGCCATCTGCTGTCAGCATATGCTTATGAGAATCACATCCAAACCTACTGTAAAGTTAAGGCTTCAGACAGCTTATGCTGTCTTTGATTTGTTGAGTTGCTGAGTGCCAGATATATTAATTTACAAAATAGTTAATAAAATGTTATGTACTTTTTTTGTTTTTTCTTCTTTTTCTGCTGATTTTTATTTTGACAGCAGTCTGTTTAACAGTTCTGTCTAATAATTAAAGACACTTAAACAATTAGTTACTTTCAGAATAAAAAAAAATCCTAATAATTTACTCACCCCCATGTCATCAAAGATGTTCATGTCTGTCTTTCTGTCTTTCTTTCTTTCTTTCTTTCTTTCTTTCTTTTTTTTCTTTATTTTTGAGAAAGACATTACAGGATTTTTCTCCATATAGTAGACCTTAATGGGAGCCAATGGGTTGAACGAATATATAATAATAATATGATTTATTTATTTATTTATTTATTTATTTATTATTAATATTATATTAATACATTTTATTAAAATGTATTAAAATGATTTTAACCACAAATGCTTGTCTTGCACTGGCTCTGTGATATGCATCCATGATTTCACACTAAGGAAAGGTCACTAGTGGTTAGTTCTTTGTCTGGGTACTTCAGTTCAGAAAGTTAGGGTAGGGCGAAAAACTCCATCTTATTTTGTCTTCCAACTTCAAAAACGTCTGACATCGTTGTTTTACCTTTTTTGAAGGGCGTTTGACTTTCTTTGCACATTCACTTTGTAAACACTGTAAACACCAGTACATGATGTGTGAGTTTGAGCTAGTTTTTTTTTAGAAAATGACCCATTGTTTTGCTACAAAAGAGCCCTTGTAGAGCCCTTTGAAGTTGCATGGAATTAATAAGAAAAATATCAGGATTTTTTTTTTTTTTTTTTTTTAATTCTGGAAGTGAACTTCTGGAAGTGAACTGGAAGTGATCCTTTCATACTTTGCTCAGTATGCATTCAGCAATACACAAGGCTTTGGAGACATAGACATTAATGCCACAAACCACTTTTGGTTTGGTGATAGATTTGTTATTTCTTTACTGAAAACACAGCCTCCTATAAGAAAATGATACTGCACTGCAGGTGTCGTGTACAACTGGATTACACAATTCACACAAGGTTGGATATTAAAAGAGCAAACATTAAATAAAGTTTCTTGTATTGCTACACCTGTGGTGTGATTTGTAGGTATGGCATCAACTGTGTACTTGAAAGTTATGTCAAAACAGTACAAAATCAATGATTGCTTCTTGCGTTGTTGCTCGGCAGGAAAAATTGAGGTGTCGTAGACTTGTTAAATGATTACCACTTTAAAATGTCAAGTGAATAATTTTATAACCAGCACCCACACAGAAAAGCCATCCAAACTGCTCTGAAAGAAAGCCAAACCACATTATTTAAATGACAAGTTTTCATCCACTTTATTTACTCAGTCATTGATTCTTTTCTGCTTTAAAGGGGTCAGGAGCTAAGAAATAAAAATGTTCCTGATATTTTGTTGAGGGGGATTCAGGTCTGGGTTTGATGTTTTCTTTACGTGAACTTTGCATTAAGTATACTACTATGTCCCTATTAGGAATACATTTGTATATATTTGTATATGGATTCGTTCTATGGATATTTGTTATATGGATATCTGAACATACAACATATCAAATGAAAGAACATCTGCTTGTAAACAAGAACATTTTATTCTAGCTTTATGCATTCTTTTTTATAAACACTTGAATGTGGGCAAGTTTCATAAATAATAATAACTAATAATGGTTCACATTTTATTCCATAACATTACAGTTTTTATGCTGTTTTATGACTGATGATTGTGTTAAAAAAAAGGTGTGGAAGCATCTGTTGGTTCAGTTTCTTCTTTGCTTACGTTTTGCAAATTCTGTGCAGAAGATGTGTAATAGTGCCCCCTACCATATAGCAATAAAAACATGGATTCTCGGAGAACAATATTGCTCAAATATATTAAAAATATTACTTTTTATATTATATTGAATTATATAAATATATTAAGTCAAGTATACGTAAATGTCATTTTAAGTATATTTCTGAGAAGTACATACAAAGTAGACTGAAAGTATACTTTCCTATTTTTAGTTTAAAATAAGTATACTAATAGCACACTTGAATAAACTTTTTTTTTTTTTTTTTTTTTTCTTAAGGGCTGTGAGGTATAAATGAATGAATTGGGTGTATACTTGACTAAAAAGGTCTAGTCCCAAACAGTGCTAGGAAGACTATTCTATAGTTGAGGAACCAAACAGGAAAATGTTATACCTCATTTAGTGGACTGAGATTCTGTGAACTACCAACAAGCCAGAATTTTGTGACCGCAGTGAACATGACTGATTATATCACAATAAAAGGCCATGTGAGTAATGAGAGTATAGAACACTAAAAGATAATTAGCAGAATTTAAAAACTTGATTTAAAACCTGAAAAGCAGCCAATAAAGAGATGATAATGTTAGGCTGATTTGAATGCATTTCTTTGCTTTAGTAAGCACTCTAGCTGCCATTTTTGAACCAGTTGAAGCATGTTTATTGAGCCTGCAGGATATCCACCCAGTAACGCATTACAGTAATCTAGTTTTGAGGTCATAAACGCATGAACACAATTTTCAGCATCGAAAAAGGACAGCGTGTGTTTTATTTCAACAACATTTCTAAAAAAAAGAGACTGTTCTGCAAGCATTGGAAAAATGATTTTTAAAGCACATATTACATAAGTCACCTTTATTTCTATAGCACTTCATGCAATACAGACTGTCAAAGTAGCATCACAGTAATAAACAAGGAAATAGCAGAATCACTGCTATCATGCAATGATATGGAGATGGTTCAGATTCTGCTGTAAAGCAGCTCTGAATGACAATACAGTGTGTGCATAATTATTAGTCAATATTCTGATTACATTTTTTTTTTCAGAACACATTTTACCAAATTTCAAACCACATCAAACTTAATAACTATTATTAATTTGTGCATAATCATTTATAGTAGATATATAATTGGTAATGATTTTTTTTTTCTCAATTAAAAGAAATTGTAAATAATGAATGCACTAATGTAAGTTTTTTTTTTTTTTTTTTTTTTTTACTACTACTTCTTCTTCACTTCCAGCCATCATTAACAATTATAAATCACACATATTATCTCAGAGTAACAATTTAGTGGCATTATTTAGCTCAAGCCAGTTCAGTGTTGATTCTGTTCATACGGAGCTGCACAATCAATCATATTTTAATTGTGATCACGATTTCTGTTTCCCTCTATTTATTAAGCATAATCATCTGCAATATTTGCCTGCTGGTTGTTTATCCTAAAAAAAGGTTCCTTTTAATTTTTATTTGATATTTGCATTAAGTTGCATTGGTAACAAGCCTCTACAAGCTTTCATTGCTGCTAACCAGCTAGCCAGAAGAGTTTAAATCCCAAGGTTTTTTTTTTCATAAATGGATACATTTTCTGCCCAGTGGTTTACTTAATCTTCCCAACCTGGCAACCATGTACACACACTCTATCTGCACTGTGGAAAAAGTGCTGGTTAGCTGAAACTCAAAAGTCAAAGTTTTCTGATATCTATTGAGACATATCTCTCTATTGAGATATCTCTATTGAGATATTCTGTTTGAGGTGGTTCAATGGAGTGGCATAATCAGTGAAGTAGGGAATAAACTTATGATACCAACTGGCCAGGTCCAAAAATTGCTGCAGGGCTTCTGCAGTGGTCTTCTCTTAGTCAATCTTCATGCTCATCTCAAAGACTTTATGACTGAGGAACTTGAGTTGTCACTTGGAAAAGTTTAATTTCTCTACTCAGTTTCTCCATTTCCACCTGCCAGTACGTGGACTGAAGATCCAATGAGCCTAATTCAGGATGTGCCTCTCAGGGATTCTAATATGTAATGAAGCAGTGGCACTGGCTAAGCATTGGGTACAGTCACATGAGCCACAGGTAAAGACTAAGCTGAGTATGCCCAGGATTTGATCTTGTGCCGCACGACTGCTGTTTTAGCCAGGGTGTTTGAGGTGGTGCGTGACCATGTGGAGATCAACTTCAGCAACTCTTCCTGATTGTCAGAGTCCCATTGTGCAAACTCAGGCCAGTTGGTGGTAAGGCACAGTATAGATTCAGCTTTGCAGCTGTAAGAGAATGAGCTTGGGTAAAGGGTGTAAATAGGTGTATCTTTTTTCAGATCTTAGCCCATACTTGCTTTGTCCCATATCCAACACAGCTTCTGTGGCACTCAGGAAGTCCAGAGCGGCAATAAGAAGAAAGGGGAAGTGAGTGTTTTTCAGGATATATGTATCCACACTACACTCTTGGTCATGCCACTGATTTTTTTTTTTTTTTTTGTTTGTTTGTTTGTTTGCAGATCTCTGGACTGGTGAATGATTCCACCCCCCATTATAACTCTGATGGTAAGAAGTAATGACTGATGGAGACTCACCCTCTAATTGTCTCCACAAATTCTCTTGCATTGATATGTAAGTACTTCCTGTGTCTAGTAGCGCCTTCACTTCTTTGCCATTTACCTTTACAGGCATGACGAGGAAAGATGTTACTGGATGGGGCTGAACTACAGTTACTCCAGGCAGGTTTCTGTTGATGTTTCACTCTGCAGATTTCTTGGTCTTTTCTGGGTGGGTACCATCCCACGCAGACATCCTGCAACCCTGGGGTGGATGTCATTCCGGATGCAGTTCACCAATTCCTCCTCTGAGATCTCAGGCTTCCACTTCAAACAGAGTCGTAAGTCACCTACTTCTAAGAGGTAATCATCTAAAACAAAAGCAGCTATAAAAGGCTTTTTGAAAGACTTCCAGTCTATGACCTTGGCCTTCTCTGCTTTCCACCAGCTCAGAGCTGCTCCCTTCAGGGAGGTGGTTAATGTTCTGATGAGCTCAATGCTCAGGAGTGGCCTGATCTCCAGGAAGTTCTTGCATTGTTCAATGAAGTTAAGCACATCTGCTGTTCTGCAGGAGTCACCGAAGGAGGGGAACTCGAGGCAGACATCTTTAAATACTGAAACAGGGGTCTCTGGACAGTAGACAGAGTATCTGGAGAGTGTGGGAGTGCTAGTGAGTCTCAGATTTTTATTTTATTTTTTTTTATTTTAGTCGATGTCATCAGACAAATGGCTCAAAATGTTACTTTTGGTTACATTTTTGTTGAACGCTATACTATAGCACGATACTTCTAGGTAAGTGCCATTTATCAGCTCATATGTTGCATAGCCTGACACAAGGATATGAATTGACCACTGTTTAACAGATAAAACCTGGGAACCAGAAGTCAAATCCATATCTAGAAAGTAAAATCTGATAAACATTGCAGAGAGTCTCAGCCTGCTGCAACACAAATATAATTCAAAGGTGTACCTTTAGATAATGCCTGCGACAAAGTAGCATCCCTAGTAGAATCAGCTTGAATGCTAAGAAGGGAAGTTTGCATCCCTCATAGGTAAGATAAATGACATTCCTTACACAGTGCAACGTCCTTTGTTCTATAGGCACAAAATAAACAAACAAAAACAAAAACAAAAAAATTGATCTGATTTACAACACCGGCTAGTGTGGTTAAAGAAAATCCTCAGTACTCTAACAGGACGGAGCCTGTGCAGTCTCTCGACTTCCTGCTACTGAAAAGGAGAAAGCACTGCAGAATCATGGAGGGAAAATAAGTAGAAGGTCATGTAAAACAAGGCACACTGATCTGAGGACGTTGTTCCACTGAGCAAGAGTGATAAAACTGTTGTTCAAAACATATGAACGGTGGTCTGGCAGAGTTCTTTACTGACGCGGTCTGGATCTTCATTAAAAATAAAGTTCATCCACTCTTTCCTAATGTTAGTATAAGAAGGAAGGCATTGCAAAGACTAGTTTTTCACAACTTAACACTGCACAGCATTTTGCTGTCTTTGGAGCCTTCTGTTTCATTTGGTTTCTGCATAGACCCATGTTTGCCTCTCTCGTTAATTTACATTACATGCGTGAATGCGACAGATTACAATCAACCAAAAATTCAGACAACAGTTAGTATGACGATATTTATACAAATATCAATACTTTAATCACTTTCAATTACCAATGCTTAATTTTATTCAGTCTGTGGTGTAAAAAGGTCGAATTAGTAATTAGAGACACTTAAAGCAATTAACAGAAAAAAAAAACAAAAAAAACATGGTCAGGTCAAAGTGTCTGAATAATTTTGGATCCCAAATATTTATCAGTTTTACTGATATGAACAATTTTTGGGTATAGAATATTTAGTTCTATAAAAAAAATATATATATATATATATATATATATGTATATGTCTGGTGTCTGAAAAATTTTGGGTTTGACTGCCAATCAAAAAATGCGAGATTTAACTGTTGTCATCCAAACACTGCATTGGACAAAACTCAACCTTGTGTTCCACATCATATCCCCAAGAACCCTTTTCTAGAAAAGAAGGTGAGTTTGCAAGCAGTTCTATATTAAGCATGGCTTCCGTATCACAAAAGCCCAAACACTTCCGGTGAGTGTCCTCACTAATAATAAACAAGAACAACCTAACATGTGTTCCACCTTGAGGTTTATATCGACTCCAATGATGGTCGCTTAAATATGATATCTCCTAACCACACAAGCACAGGCTCTAATACAGTCTTCTTGAAGAACAGAAATCAGTCTTATTGAGGAAGCGTGTTCCCATAGCGTGAGCTACAGACACAACATCGAGTGAACTCATGAAAGGGAACTTATTATTGTGGAATTGTTTGTCAGCTTGAGTAACTACTGCAGATTGTTTTGTTTGTGTATGTTGGTATTTCCACACCGCTTTTTGTGTGTGGAGCTCAACAAATGTCTTATGTTTACACAAAACAAAAATCAATCAGTACTGCCAGGACATTTCTCAAAGATACGCAGAGACAAGAAAGTTAGATTTAGTGTATTTGCTTGATGAGAGTATTTGAGCTCCATATGGTGCTGCAGTAATGCTCATGACACTCTCCGCTGCTAAAAGTGAATTGCAGCTGTGATTTTTTTCCACCGCATTCAGACTGTGCACATGTCCTGTGGAGAATGGGAAATTATTTCATTGTTAAAATGGGAAGGAATGTATCGTATGCCTACCTGCAGTGACTATTCCTTCAGTGCTGAAGAAATCTTTCGGTTCTAACAAATATTTGAAGGTGAGACTAAAGCTAATGCAATTGTCATGTTGTCTGATGAATTAGAACTTAGAAACTTTTATAGCAGAAGGATCAGAAATGCATTTGACAACATCTGATCGAAAACAACAAGGTTTCCGATATCAGGAAAAAGGAAAGAGCTTGCTTGTGGGATATTAAATGCTTCAATGCATAATACTTGCCAGTGCCTAATATATTCAAAATATAGCACATCCTTGCATACTTACTACATGATTTCATGATGAAAATATACCTGTAGGAACTTTTTCGCAAGACGAAAAATATATACCAGTAAGTACATATCACTGTAGTTTCCAACAAAAATGAACACTAGAGGCAGTAAAACAGTGAGCACTTTTAATCGTTTTCATACACAGTTATGATTACAGCTCCATATGTTTCACTTTCCGGTGTTGTGCCGAATTCTGACCCCCACCAGATTACTACCCACCTAGTATTGGTAGGTTTAGGTATGGGGGTGGGGTTAGGTTTAGGAAATCATACAACAAACTTGCTCAGTAGCTCAGATGGCATGGAAGTAAACTTACGTTGCATAATCCTTGGGTACGAATCCTGTGAAAAACATGATTCATGATGAAAGATAAGAGATTGAAAAACAAGCTAAAACGGTGTGCTTGCAATTGTGTTTGTATGTCACATTGGCTTTTGTTTATACTATCAGGTAGGTTTAAGTACATTATTTTAAAACGTCATGGAGCATTAGAGTTATAGCACCACTCAATGGACATTTCAAGTCAGAACTGCGGTGGCACGTACGAAACCAACGTCACATATTGTAAAACGTACCATGTGTACATTCATCTGTTCCGGGGGAAAAGACTGACCACTCTTTTAGCACCACTCATTGGACATTTTACATCGAATATGTCTCAGAACGTATTTCGCATCTTGTGAAAAAGTTCCTGCGTGTATGTTTTCTTTATGAGATAAGGTTGCATACTTTTATTGCTTAAAAACTGCCTAAATAGTCCCCAGTTTAATGAAAGCAAACAGAAAACACTACCATAATGTTGCAGTTACTATAGTGGGGTCTAAAAAGTCTGTGACCACTTAAAATATACTCAATATACTCAAAATATACATATACATATTCATAATGAAAATACTTTCTGACCATCTACAGTACATTATATACATGCAGGTTCAGTGACAAGACAAGTACTGAAATTGCTTTCTTTGTCATGTCCTATAGTGTACTGATTAATGTCTATATATGGTTCCTTATTAATCAGTCCCTATACTGAATTTTGAAACAAAAATGACAAAAATACATCATGTGTCATCTGAAAACCCATCCATCTATTCTCCAAACCGTTTGTTCTATAAAGGATACCGGCGCCTAATCACTGAACAGAGCCAGAACTCGGCCAGTCAGAATATCCTGTCATCTCCAATAGTCTGCAGCCGGCACACCCCTCGGTGTGACATAAAGAGGTCAATGGACCCAGTGCTCCACGTTTCCCCATACACCTCCCACTGGCACATTTAAATCGTAGACCCTAAGACATAGCTCAACCTCCCGTTCTGACCACAAAGAGATTCCCACACGCTGCACAGCTTTCTTCATTTCACTACTCTTTTTGTTCTTTACATCTCTCTCTCTCTCTCTCTCTCTCTTATTGGCTGAAGTCTTATCATGCAGACCCAGCTGCTGTTTGGAAGTGTTTGAGGAAACCCAAGTCAAGCAGTATCACTGCTTTGGGACTCCAGGGAGTGTCTCTGGTTATTTTATTCACTTTTTTTTTTTTTACAAAATGAAAATTCCCTTTCTCCATTAAGTTTTTGCATATACTAGTTTTTTTTTTTTTTTTTTCTATTCAAGCAGCATCAGTATGCATCCAAGACCACCTCATATTCTTTGGAGTTCTTTCTTCTTTCATTTAGAGTGCATGCTATAAGCTTAGCAATTCAGTAGCAGCTGGTGTTGATCTTTAAAGTTGCCATAAGCAATTGTGTCCCAAGTCGAGCGAGAAACAGCTGACATGCTAGCAGGAACGCTGGTTAAAGGACACTGCAACAATAACTGGTATGATTTGAAGATTTCTTGATTACCCCAAAGAACATTATGACAAGCTATAATGACCACTCCATCTCTTTTACGTATCCCACTGTCCTTGCAACTGTCATCACTGTCACAGTCTCTCTCAGTTGCTCAGAAATACAACTAGACTCAGGAAGTCAGCAGATCCCTGAGCACTCACAATACTGTCCCTTTACTGAACAGCAATCTTCTCTTCCACACCTGCTATTGCCTGACAGTAATGACTTCATTAAGGGTCAGAAACAATAAATAATGTATGGAATCTAAAACTAAAAATCTGGAAAATAAATAAATACATTTATTATTTATTATTTATTATTATCAACACCATCAATTTTGAAATAAATGAATTTATAACACAGTTACCTGAATGTGTTGACATTTATTTGGTGTAAAGCTTTAGCTTGCTAATATAACAGTGTGCAGTCCAAGTTCCAAAAATTATAATTTGAACCCTCTGTTTCATAAACAAGGCTTAAGCCTAGTCCCAGACTGGGTTGTTTTAACTGAAAGAAACTTGCACTGTCTGATCTTTAAATGTGTCAGTATAAGGCATGTTTATAAAAGCTACTGAAATGTCCTAAATGAACCATGGCCTAAACCTGGTTTAACCTAAGCCCTGTTTGTGAAACCGGGCCAATGTGTATATTTTAAATGTCAAGTTGTAACTCAAAGTTATCAATATTAAAATGCCCTGATATGTGTGCAGCATGCAGTGCAGTCTGACAGTATGAGAAATATTGCATTGTGTAGTAGAATATTGTTGAAACTATGTTTTTAGTTCAGGTAATTGAATGAAATGATATCCTTAATAAAGCTAGGGTTTAGCACTGAACTTTATATTGTTGTGAGCATTGTAAATAGAGAGAACACCAAGTCTTGTATATGAATAACTAAAGTGATTTACCATTGTGCATTCAAGAAGCTTTGTCGTTTTGTAAAATCCTCTACCATTATATACTTTCACCTTGTTCGCATCTGTTGTCTTGCTGAATGAAGATTCTCATGCTAACTAGGTGCATCATTATTGAGTCACTTCGTTAATCAGGTGTAAATGCAGTTGTGTAGGTGTGAAGCTTCCTTTATCTAAGTATAATCTTATGGCCGGTGGTCTCTGGTCGATTGCTGACTCTGGGGTTGCTGCTGGCTTCCTCTACATCCAGTACCCCCTGAGGACCAACTACTGAATGCCTATAAAATACAATGCATGGCTCCTTTAGGTAAGACTTGAAGACGGCAGCATGAAATACAGCAAAACCAAGGAAAAATAAAGATGAGAGAGGAGGTGTTAGGGATCATATTGAATCATCTTCTCAGTGTAACTGTATAAAATTGCATAAAATGATGTCAGACTGTCATACAAAGGTTTGGTTTGGTAGATGAAAACAAATCACAATGGCACAGGTCACACATATCTATTTAGTGCATAAAAGAGCAATTAAAATGCAGCACAGTGGAACACAGCTTAAATGTATACTGTCATCCTATTTGTTTGAATTTCTTTTTTTAGATAAACACAATGATTTTTTTTTTTTTTTTTTTTTTTTTTTTTTTTTTAGAATCCATCTCCTCGTGTATAATTCAATTATGAGACATCTGGAGATGACACCTCAAAAATGGTACAGAAAAGTTACCCATACACCTCCTGTTGATAAATCAAAACTGTCTTAAGCAAAAAGGTAGGTGTGTAAGAAAAACAATATTTTAAACCTCACTGCCATTTCTGTTCGTCTGAAGAAAGTCAGTCATCGTCCTTGTTGGGACAGCATGAGGGTGAGTAAATGATAAGAGAGTTTTCATTTTTGGGTGGACTATCCCTTTAATGAGCAAGACTTGCTAGAGAGGCTAGAAGCATATTTCAGACACAAAACAAGGTGGTGTGTTAAATTAATGATGAGTGACAGAATTAAGTCGTACAAAATTTACTTTTAAAGCACTTTTTGTGTTGTCTAGCCTCTGTCTGCAACAATATTTATTTATTTATTGTTCACCTGGGACATTTTAGATATTTTTCCCTCAGCAAATATTGATGTATAATTATTTGTGATAAATTTGATTAATTAATGAGCAAATCATGCAATTATTTAGATAATTATATATATATATATATATATATATACCGTATATAATTATACCACTCAATACCTTTCAGTATATAATTGTAAAATCACTCCCTAGTAATAACTTAGTAATAACATGTCAAGCGTGCACGTTTGAGCTTCCATTTACAATATGTATGTGCGTACGATAAAATAAATCTGCAAAAACGTAACAAATACTTACTATACATATATAAATATAATCAAATAAAAGTACAAGCAGTCAGTTTAAATTGCACTTGAGTAAAGTACAAGTCCCCCAAAATAAGTAATCAGTTATAAGTACAGTAATCAAATACAATTATTTAAGTATTTTACAATCCACTGCACAATTTTGCTATAGCAAAATTTTGCTATTCTTCTTGTGCACTGATTCAGTAAGATGGACAGCCAATCAGAGTGATCCGTCTCACTGACTGCCCAACTCCGATTCAACATGTCTAATCGGCCAAAAAGCTGACGACGGGGTGCAACTTGTGCTCAAAATGTGAAATACACTGCAAAGACTGAGCTGACAAACCCTCAAAGACAGGCCGACAATGGCCGAGTGTCAGCTTGGTTTGTCCTGCCCTTTATGATTATGGTTAGGTAACAGTATTTGTAACTGCTGAATTTGAAAACAGCAAGAGTCTATGCAATGTCCAATTTAGCTAAGTAAACGTGTTTGTGTATGTGTCCGTGAAGTCACTTGCTTTTGCTTTCCTATATAAATAAATAAATATTACTGGAACATGTACTGTAATGTATCATATATAATAGACAGCAGTCAGTCTTGTTTTTTAAAAATATTATGTTGGTTTCTGTCCGAGATTCTAAATAAAAGCAATATATTTTTAAATTTAAAGTAATACATTTAGGGAATTTTAATTGAAAGTTAAGAATGAGCATGCACCTCTAACCCTGTCAATCACGATGGAAATATTCTAGCACCTCATTTCTATTTTATTACAGACTACCCATTACTATAAGATATTTAAACCCTGCATTGTAGACAGCAGTCCAAATACTTTTAACACAGTGCTTACAATTATAAGTACTTCTGAAATGATTTCACTATAGTTACACATTTAATAAACCAGTTATAGTTTTTTTTTTTTTTTTTACTACAACTTTTATCATTTCCCATGTTTACAGTATAGTTTACAGTATACAGTATATTTTGGTTGTTGTTTTAGTCAACCAAATTTACACTATTTATCAGACTAATGTAATGCTTTGAAAACAATAAGCATAGCCACCAAAACAAACTTTTACTGTAGCAAAACTTTTCAGTTGCACTTCATGATGATGTCATACTAACACGTTTATTATAAGCAAATACTACAAACATCTAGACCAGGGGTGGCAAACTCCGGTCCTGGAGAGCCGCAGCCCTGCAGAGCTCAGCTCCCACCATAATTAAAACTTACCTGCCTGTCGCTTTCTAGTAACCCTTCAGACCTTGATTAACTTGTTCAGGTGCGTTTGATTAGGGTTGAAGCAAAACTATGCAGGGCTGTGGCTCTCCAGGAACGACGTTCGCCACCCCTGATCTAGACTATTGAAGGGTTCTCTTGTTTAGCTACAGACAAAGAAATCAAGTGTATAGCATCAGTTCTGGCAGGTTGTGTTAGCCAAGCTCCACCATCCCCAGCTCCTCCTCTTGTCTAAATTTGGCCTCTGTCATTCCCTAATGTCATTGTCATTAAGAACATAACGTATCACGGATATTATATTGTTGCTTCCGCTCTGTTTACAGGGGATTATGTCGCTACACTCCCCGCTCTTTTCCATGCAAGGCTGCACAGATGTGTGAGGAGTTTTTGCTCAGAGTGGAATCATACCGCCAATCTAAACTGTATGCTAATTATCAATAATCTTTGACAGAAGCGGACCTAACAGAACTACAGTATTAAAAGACTGTGTTTATCAAATGTATGAAGTCAAGTTGCTTTTGTAACCACTGAATGTATTCATCATGTCTTTTCTCAAGCTTTCCATTTAAGGAAAGAACAAACAACAAGCACGTGCCTCAATATCTCTGCAGGATTGCTTGGAGAAGAGTTACTTTGTCATAGGGGTCATTTTCCATCTCCAGGATGAGAATAACTCGACAACATACAAAAAAGCACCATCATGGTCATCGCATGGATGATTTTAAAAACACTTCTAGTAGCCTGACCAAAGACATTCCCCTCTTTGCACTGAAACCACTGTGGATCTGCTAACATTAGGCTGAACTCTCTGTCCAACATCTCTCAGGGGAGAGACTGTGACTCATAACATGGTTAATTTGAGTGGTTCTCATCTCATTTGCGTCCTGTCTACTTGTCTGTTCCAACCTGCTGTCCTCTTCCTCTGTGCTCACACCACTTTTACACTTTTTGCTCTTTCCTGAACTCTTTGAATGCCCACTACTCTTGCTCCTCCGCTCCCTCTTCCCACACCATCCGTTATTTCTTTCCTATCATCTCTTTCTACCTCCTCCACCTTTCGCCTCTTTCTCATTGTTTCTCTACACTTTGTCTACCCACTCCACTCACTCTTTTTCCAGTGTATTCATTACTTATTTGCTTTGAGTTTTCACAGGTGTTTTGAGAATAATGGCCTTAGCCAATAGGCAATTACATGGCAATCCTTAAATAGTTTTTGAGTGGTCTCTGTAATTTGCATAAAATTTAGTGGCGTTAAACTATGTAACTTATATATGCTTATCTGAAAGGTAATACTGCTTCACAATAAAACTGCAGCAGTATTATGTGTAAAAGGATGTTTTAATATCCACAGAAAATCCAATTCCTCATGGAGCTCTTCTGAGCAGCACATCAATGCCAATGCTATACTTTAAAGGCTGAGAGAACTTGAATGATTCAGCATGGCCTAAGTTTTGGTCTTAGCATAATGTGATTACTTGGAATAAGTTGAAATACTTCTCTGTCTTCTGCTATTTTCTGCTATACGGTCTGAACAAAATAGCTTCCTGAAGTACATCTAATGGGTTTGTTTCTAGAATAAGCACCTATTAAATGCTTTCAGGCTGAGTAATAATAAAAATGGTGCTTCCTTTGGCAGAACACCTGGTGTCTCACCGTTTTTTAAAATTTTTTTAAGGTATCTCTCAATATCCTCTGTCTCAGTGCTATAAGGCACCATCTCTCTCATTGTCATTCCTCTTAAAAGTAGATTATCCACAAACACAAACAAAAATGAGAGCCAGACAGACAGATAGATAGATAGATAGATAGATAGATAGATAGATAGATAGATAGATAGATAGCTGATTACATGTCCATTAAAATAATTTCTAATCCTGGCTAACTTAATGTAGTCATCTTAATTGAGTCATATTCAACAATATTTTAGACCTAAATGAAACTGGTTCACTGGAAGCATTTTTTTTTTTAGATTATATGAATGACAAAACATTTTTACAGCATAGTTTAATTCTTCCATCAATCACTGCTTACTCTTTGCCACAGCAAGTGTCAGTCGTCCCAAAGTTTTAAATACTGTTTCAAAATGTCACAATACTGTTTCAGTTGTTTGGAGCTCATAGGGGTTCTTGGGTAATATGTAATCAATGTGCATTGTTGAACAGGTGAATAGTTCTGTGTGACCTCAGAGGTTGGTGGTAGATTAGTCATTGTTCACACACACTAACCAGAGAGCTGCTATGATTGCTTATCAAAGAATCAGCACTTTTCATGTCATTTAAAAAGCTATTTACGCCTACTTTTACCACCGCTAATTAGGAACACCAAATACTGGATCTGTCATGGTATTTTCACTGTAAAAGACCCTCCTATCTAGGATTTAAAAACTTTGGAGACTTAGTCAGACTTAAACGGATCCGCTAAAGGGACATGTCTGTATCCATATCAGATGGTCACTGCAGTCACCCGGATCCGGACTGTATCTAGACCAGATGGTGGATCAGCAACTAGAGACAATCTTTGGCAGCCCTGAATGTCAGCGGAGACCATGTCAACTAGATGAGCCCTAGAGACAGATCAACTAGACGGCCATTAGCATAGTCAGTGGGAACCAGACAAGTTTTCTGCAAAATTCTGACTTATGTTGCCTAGAATTAAACCATGCCATGCTGGCTTTACCTGGCCAGAAGAGAACTGCCCCCCTGACTGAGCCTGGTTTCTCCCAAGGCTTGCTTAGTTGGGTACACTTCATTTTTGGCAACATTGTCGACTTGATTGCACAAGTACTATTTGAACTGAAATGAGAAATATCTATATCTATATCTATATCTATATATATCTATATATATATATATATGGCCTGCAGTCAATGTAGTTCCTCTCTCCAAACTATAATCTACAAGGTTCCAAAAATCTAAAAGGTTCAAAGCAAGGCTATTTTTTCTGTGATTTAGTTTATTTGGTGCATTTTCCCTTTTAGCATCTCACAGTCAACAGATGGAGTTTAACCTTTTCCCAGGGACCTCTGAGAATACTCTTCAATTAGTGGGCTTGTTACAGGAGGCGCTAACCTTTTCATAAATTCACTCTGCACATTTCAGATCTGTGCACATGTTGGCTGGGACTAACAGTAAAACTGCAGGGACTAAATGTCTGAGATTAACTGAGAATATCACTGCGTATGTGTTTGAATGTATCACATGCATATGGACACAACATAGACACACTGGCATAAAGACTGCAAGCCTCAAAGACTGCAGAAGACTCAAGTTCAAGGACATCCAAATGTACTGTATAGAGCAATTTATGTGAAACATTTCTGCAACCTGATCTTATGACAAGAATATGACTACACGTACACTGAACAACACACCCATAATTATTAATAAACATACCTAGCCTTACCCGGATAGTACATTTAACTGTAAATCTAATATGATACCTTAGAGAAAGTTTAATTATTTGTTAATGCTTTAGGGACCAGTTCTCACTATTAACTAGTTGCTTCTTAGCATGCATATTACTTGCATATTGGCTGTTTATTAGTACTTATAAAGCACATATTAATGTCTTATTTCAACATGGGGATAGGAGAGTTGTCAGTAATTAAATGCAAAAACAAAGTAACTTGAAGCAAAGTGGGCAAAAACCAAAGGACCGTCAAATATTAGGAAGGACTGTGTCCAAACATCACAGAACTACTGCAGGAAAATGACAGTAAACATCGGTATTGCTTGGAACTTCACAAAGCCATCATCCATGAAAGAGTTGCAAAAATAGTTTATTTACAGTATGTACACGGTCTGTAAAAGTCATGTGGGTGGTGAATAAAAATGGGGGGCGAAAATACTAATAAAATCTCCAGATTGGTGATGAAATGCCATCATGGTTAATTAAACAGAAGAGTTGACTGTGATGTATATTTCAGTGCTAATTAGTATCACGTCTCTAAAGACACAAGTGATTAGATTGCTAAAATGTCCCTGATGGAAACTGTTAAATTGCTAAAGAGCTGTTCAAGGGCTTTTCTTGGTATTTTCAGCACCAGAAACACCAGGCACACTATTCTTCTGAACGACGGAGCAGGTTTCAGAGCTTCACAACCAGATGCTTGAAAATCCCCTATGGGAAAAGCACTCTCTTACATGTATGACAGCTAAAATTAAACTAATAAGGATTTGCCTTTTTCTAAAGATCTTTGAAAAGCTCTAGAGTGTTGCATGGTTTGTATTGACTGAGATAAACCATCATAACATTTGATTTTAGTAAATTAAAAATATGTCATCATTTACAAACCATCCTGTTTTCCAAAGCCATATGACTTTTTATCGTAACCCTACAAAGCCTACTGTATCAACGTGATCAACACTTCGTTGAAAAAAAATAAAATAAATAAAAAAACTGTTATACATAATCCACTAAATGTCAACTCGATCAATTTTTTGCCTTTTAGCAAGTTGTAAAAATATCCACCTTCAGGTCATGGTTCACATCTCTTCATGCTGTGAAAACTTCACTGATCTTTACTGAAGTAAATATAAGAATACATTTTATATCATTAGTAATATTTCAAGATGAACATTTACTGGACCAAAGTAATTAATGTTTACTTGATTATTTTTCCATCTTTTTTAGAAAAAAACAAAAAAAACAAACAAACATTAAACCGTGAATATGAAATATGATCCATCAGGCTTTTAAGGAACGTTCATTTGTATGTCTCTTCATCATCATTGCATTGAATGTTATGTTTTGCCTTCTCAATTTAAAAAAAAAAAAAAAAAAAAAAAAAAAAAAAAAAAAGACAGACCTTTTGCCTTAAAACTATAATCTTACGAAGACATAGGCCTATTATCGGGAAATATAGAGTGACAACTGATATTATTATACATTTCATGTCAGCAGTCAGTTATACTATCATAAAGATCTCTTTGCTTTACATTACAAGCTATCAGAATTTCATCTTACTGCTTGGCCATATATATATCAGAAACTGCACCAAATTTCATCTCAGTTTGAGCTTCTGAATATATATTTTTGTCCTTGAGTATATATATATATATATATATATATATAAATAATCATACTATTTAAGCCATAAAAGCTTAATGAACCACATTTGATACCCATCAAAAACAGATCAATTTTTTGTACTATTATTTCTTATGTCAGGCTTTACAGGGTTAATGAGATATTATGAACACACACACACACACACACACACACAATTGTTGAGTCAACTTTAAATAATTTGTTACCTTGCAGACTTAAAATTTTAAGTCTTAAAACTTGAATGAGTTTAGTCAACTAAACAATGTTAAGTTTGGGTAACACTTTCTATGAAGCCCCTATTTATAATACATTATAAAGGTATTTCTAAGGCATTATAATAAAAAAAAAAAAAAAAAAAAAAAAAAAACTTATATTATGTTATGTCATCTCATGAATAATCATAACAACAAGTATAATACATTATAATACTTGAGTATTTGAGGTTATAACTATTAAGATTATGATTACTTATAACACACAATGGACAGCGTATAAAATCTACTTAATTTCTAACGGACTATATCATATTACATTTATTTTTTTTACATTATACTACGTTTTATTTTGATGGTCCCCCTAGTCTACTGACAATAAGCAACTTTCCTTAGAGCAGTGGTTCCCAACCACGTTCCCGGAGGCCCCCCAACACTGCATTTTTTCCATATCTCCTTAATCAAACACACCTGATTCAGATAATCGGCTCATTAGTAGAGACTCCAAGACCTGAAATGAGTGTGTCAGACAAAAGAGAGATGCAAAATGTGCAGTGTTGGGGGGCCTCCAGGAACATGGTACTTATAAGTGGTCTTTGTATGCTTTAAGTAAACTGACATGCATAACATGGCAAGATTATAATACTTAACGTAACGACTTATAATACGTTATACCAAATGAAGGCAATCATACTCGTAAAAGCTATAAAACACAAATAAGTAAAAATTATAATACATTAAAACTGTTCTTATGAATACTTATGAGATGATACAACATACTATAAGGTTTTTTATAATGCATTATGCATTCATTATAATGCCATAAGAATACCCTTATAATATATTATAAATACGGGTTTCATAGAAAGTGTTACCTTAAGATTTATTATGTGAAAACCTAGATATTTGAGTTTACTAAACAAACAATTTGGTTTCTTAAAGGAGAAGTTCGCTTTCAGAACAAAAATTTGCAGATAATTTACTCACCCCCTTGTCATTCAAGATGTCTGTGACTTTCTTTCTTCAGTCGATAAGAAATTGTTTCTTGAAGAAAAAAAATCAGGAATTATCTTCATATAATGGACTTCAATGGTGCCCCCAAGTTTGAACCTCCAAAATGCAGTGTAATGCAGCTTCAAAGGGCTCTAAACGATCCCAGCCGAGGAAGAAGGGTCTTATCTAGCAAAACGATCGGTCATTTTCTAAACAAATTGACAATTTCTGTACTTTTTAACCACAAATGCTCATCTTGTCTAAGTCTGTGTGAACTCAGTTTTTTTCTTTTTTATGTCTGTGTTTAAAAATGGGAGTGACAGTTAAAGGGTTAAACTGCATTTTGGAAGTTCAAACTTTGGGGCACCATTAAAGTCCACTATATGGAGAACATTCCTGAAATGTTTTCCTCAAGAAACATAATTTCTTGTCTACTGAGGAAAGAAAGACATGAACATCTTGGATGACAAGGGGGTGAGTAAATTTTCTTCTTTAAACTTAAAAGATGGGCTTGTACCCAGCTGCCTTAAAATTTTAAGTTGAATTAACTCAAATATCTAAGCTGTCACTTAGTACAACTTAACATTTCAAGTTGACTATTTGAATCAAAGTTGAACTTTTTTACAGTGTGGTTACAATCACCATCAATTTTAATTGCATAGGAAACAGTGGTTCTTACATGCCTCTAAATGTCTTATTTTGTGTTTCATGCATGAAATTTATATGGGTTTGAAACAACTTGAGGGTGAGTAAATTATTCATTTAAACATCCAGACATCCCTGATGGACTCCTGAGGCTCTTTAACAGCCTTTTTACAGGTATGTAGGTTAATTTTGTTTGAATGACTTGAACTTTTAGTCTTCCTCATGATAGATGGTGGACTAACTCTCTCCTGAATCACTCAAGAGCATGCATTCAATAAATTCACTCTTTTTTATATTTAGAACATGTTAAATCCTTTTAATGACTTGGTTAAGCTTACTGCATAGCTGCGGTTAAGCCAAAGTCCATGGCAACCGTATCTCAGAGAGTCTGGGAAAGACAGAATAGCCTTTTGTGCTGGGAGCTCAAACAGACTGTATTGCACCGGCTCTTTATTCTTTTTCTCTGTTGTAAATGAACGGGAGAAAAATCAAATAGTGCGACTAATAAGCTGAATTCAGAACAGGTGCAGGGGGAATGTAGCCCGCAATCACTCAGAGGCTTAGTTAAACAACGCAGAGTGTGTGTTTGTGCCTGCCTTCAATTTGCACACGGTACACGTGCCACTAAAGAGTCCATTTTGCATTAGTGTGTAAAATGTATCTGCCAATACTCCGGACGTGCTGAGGGTTTGTCAGTGGGGCATGTTCACCGGTAAATACAAAATCGTGCAATTGCTCTGGGGATTATAGAATGAATAGCTGATCAAAAAATAGATTGGAGTGCTTTACAAAATGAATTACTGTATGTACAATGAATTTTGTCATAGCTGTAAGATATTACAACATGTTGCAATAAGAGTATAATAGTTTAAAACTGACTAGTGCAACAGAAAGGAAATCATACTTGTTCACTTCAGTATCCAAATACTGTTGACAGAACGACACAGAATAATGTGCTTCAAAACCTTTGAGCTGCCTTCTGTCTACCAGCCACATAGCTAGTTGTCTTCTATAGCGGCACACAGCAATATAACAACACACGATACCATTTATATTTAATGTAGAGCCAGCGACTTCTGCCGTTATGAGTGACAGCAACTGGATTGGATGTGTGTGTGTCCAGCAGCACAACAAAGTTGACAAATGTTTAACTTTAAGTAAATAAACAGGGGCTTTTGGAAGCATTACAAGTGAAGTCTCGAGTGCAGGCTAGACTGAACAGATCATTTATGGCATGATTTCACAGTTTTATGTAATTTGTCTTTAAACACTGTATGGATATAATGAACAAGAAACTGTCAGAGTCTCAATGAGCTTGATGCATACATTGATAGCTTTTGTTGATTATATGTTGGAATGAGCACAGATGCAGTTTGTATGTATTTTTTTTGTCCTGTACTAAATCATAAAAAATACCATAATATGTTTACAGATATTTAGTTCACATACTTGTTTCTCTGAAAATCAATGCTACAGCCTGTGATATGTGTGTTCTTTGTTGGAATATGCATTTTTGTTTTGGTCTGTGTGACTCCGCCCACTTCAACTTTCCCCAATGGTATTTCGACAACCTGGGTTGCCAGTTGGTAGAAAATTACAGCCATGGAAGCCAGCAAACGAACTGGCTCAGAAATCGTAGATTGTACCCAACCTAAAAAGCCTCGGCATCCATCATTAAAAAGCAAATAAATCACCTTACAGTTTAAGGGCCAGATTTACTAAACAGAGCAAGTTAGCATTAGAGACCACTTCTATAAAAGTGCAGATGGGAGAGGAAAATTATGCGTGTGATTTACTAGCAATGCTCAAATTAAAGAACAGAGGCAGCCAGATTATTCCCATAATGCCAAATGCAATCTACCATGAGCAGGGGAAATTACCACCTGGCGCCTGCTTTAAGACATGCTTTTTTGGACGTTAAATAATGGTGCAAATACCAGTATTTTGACCAACACAAACGTTAGTAAAATGCGTTGCGTGATTTATTTTAATACTTTCCTCCCATAAACTTTGCATCTGAAAGGGAAACACCTACAAGTGCATATTCAATAAGGTCAGGTGCAAAAATAACTGTGTCCACGCCTTTTCAGCGCTAATTCTTCACTGTGCGTGTCAGTACTGTTTCAGCGCCAAAGGATGGTTTGCACTGGTGCAAGCTGTTAGTAAAACTGGCGCTAAGAGTCATCACTCTCATTGTCAATTGCACTCATTCCTCCTGCTCCTCAATCTGGCAACCCGCATGAGAAACAACTCTGTTTATTTATTTATTTATTTATTTATTTGTTTTTGTATGTTTGTGTGTGTGTGTTTTGCATTTTTTAAGCGAATTTAAATTGTATTTTTGTAGATTGTTCATCTGATTAGTACACTAGCACCGCTGAAGTTTATATAACAACACTCCAACAGCAGAATGTTACTTCTTTAGCAACAAGAAAACTACTCAAATTAAAATCATAATTATATGTTCGTTTTCCTATTAATATATATCGTCTGTGATCACGTTTTCTAAAGACATGTTCAGATGTGCAGTCTACCAATAACATCAGAGGAAAAGCCGATGAGCAACTTGAAGTACAGAAACAAGCAACATGCACGACAGTCACTCGCAGTGTGAACACAGCTTAAGACAGACTTATAATCAAAGTGCAAATTACAAATTACTAGTATAAATTATGCTGTACATAGGGATTAATCCTGCATGGCATACAACTGCCAAAAAGGTGGTTAGCTGGTTCAGATGGTCTTTTTATTGGATTCAGATTTTGGGAACAGGTGGAGAGACCAGATAAATTAAGTTAAATAAACTAAGCAATCAACAAACCATCTTATGTTTAAAGAACATCTTATGTTTAAAGACCGGAACCCCCGGTTCCGGTCTCCTGTTGCAGAGTGGTGTGTGTTTGTAGCTCCCTAGAGTTTTATTCTTCTGAGGAAATCTCTATTTTACTATTACTTTCTGTTGTTTAAAGTGATAAAACATAGCTTTTTTCCCCACCAGATTTCTGTTATTATCCATCAAACTAATCCGATCGCTCGCTTTTAATCTATAACTGCGAGTGCAACGCCGCGCTGTGCGTTAGCATTCCGTTTGCCGGTTAGCCTGTCATTTGTGTTCCCACTCACGTCTCTATTCACGTCTACTACCGCTTTCCTTTTTTTCCCTCGCTCTCGTTGATCGCTCGTTTTTATTCTACAACCACGAGTGCAGTGTGTTAGCCGGTTAGCTTGCCATTCACTTTTACTTTTTCTCTACGCCTTTTTCTGCACAAGTTCATCAGACAACAGTGGTGAGTTGAAATCGTTTTACAACTACGGTGAGTAATGGCTTCTTCTCCTTTCCTGGTAACCTGCATCACCTGTCATATGTATAGTTTATCAATCTCTGTCAGCAGCGAGGGATTCACATGTGATAAATGCAGGGAAATAGTTAGGCTGACAGAGAAGATTTCAGAACTAGAGACACGCATCCGAACTTTAATCGAGGATAGTAAGAATGTGAGGGCATTAGATACGGCTTTGGATGCGACTAGCTTAGGAAGTCCCGTACATTGTTCGGTTCCGGTAACTTCGCCTTTGCAGCAGGGCAACTGGGTGACTCTGAGACGGCATAGTCGCGGGTCAAAACACCGCTCTTCCGTTCCGATCAGAACATCAAACAGGTTCTCCCCACTCAGTGACGCACCCACTGAGAAACCTGATCAAAGTGCTCTAGTTATTGGCGATTCTATTGTACGGAACGTGAAAATAGAGACACCAGCCACCATAGTCCAATGTTTACCGGGAGCCAGAGCGCCTGACATCTTGGCAAATTTAAAAGTGCTGGCTAATCCTAAACGTAAATTCAGTAAGATCGTTATTCACGTCGGCACAAATGATGTTCGACTTCGCCAGTCGGAGATCACTAAAAATAATGTTAAAGAGGTGTGTGAACTTGCAAGTACGATGTCAGACACTGTAATTTGCTCTGGCCCCCTCCCTGCGTATCGTGGTGACCAGATACATAGCAGACTGTCGTCACTAAATGGCTGGATGTCTAAGTGGTACCCGCAGAATAACATAGGTTTCATAGACAATTGGACAAGTTTCTGGGGCAGACCTGACCTGTTGAAAAGAGATGGTCTTCATC